>NW_015388388.1:237964-241878 GCF_001527695.2 Protobothrops mucrosquamatus
ATTTTTTTTTTTCTTAAAAAAAAAAAAAAAAGACCCCCTCCTCTTTTTTTTCTTTCTTTCTTCCTTTTATTGCTTCCTCTTTTTGCTTTTGTTTTTAAATAAATAAGGGGGGGGCGACACGGAAACCTCGCTGGAATCTGAAACGGAGAAGGAAAGCTTCCCTCCCCCAATTTCTTTGGGGAGGGGGTGGTGTCCCCCCCCCCCAGGATGTATTCTCAAGGGCGGCATGCTGTAAGTACCATCTTTGCGGCTTGAAGCGGGATCTTGAGTGGGTTTTGGGGGGAACTGGACTTTGGGGGGGGTGTCCCACTAAACTGGGTGGGAAAAGGGGTGCAGTTATGTAAGATGAAGTTTAGCCTTGGGGAGGGGGGGTCAAAGTATTGGGTTGGCCCCCAGGTGTCTGCTTGATCATTCACAGCAGCTGGCTTTTCAACACAAATGTTAAAATAATCTAAACGTAGTCCTCAATTTACAACAGTTTGCTTAACGGCCGTTCAAAGTTACAACGGCACTGAAAAAAGTGACTTACAACTGTTTTTCACTCTTACGACCGTTGCAGCATCGAGGGATCAAAATTCAGACGCTTGGCAACTGACTCAGGTGTATGACAGTTGCAGCGTCCCGAGATCATGTGATCCCCTTTTGCGACTTTCTGACAAGCAAAAGGGAAGCCAGATTCACTTAACAACCGGATTACTAACAACTACAGTGATCCACTTAACAACTGCAATAAAAGGTCGTAAAATGGGGCAAAACTCATTTAGCAAATGTGTCACTTAGCAACAGAAATTTTGGGCTCCGTTGTGGCAAGTTGAGGACTACCAGTATTTGATGATGATGATGATGATATAGTTGGAAGGGACCTTGGAGGTCATCTAGTCCAACCCCCTGCTCAGGCAGGAAACCCTATACCATTTCAGACAAATGGCTGTCCAGTCTCTTCTTAAAAACTTCCAGTGGTTGGAGCATTCACCGCTTCTGGAGGCAGGTTCTTCCGCTGATTAAAATGAGTAAAAATGAATTTATCTCCTGGGAATGGATTTCCAGGTAAGTGTGGAAAAACTTGGACTCTTGAATCTGGCAAAAATCGGAGCCAGGATTTGTCTCGCCTCTTCTGAAAGTTCAGCCCTTCCTGCTCAGCTGAATAATTAATCCTTTATGATTAATGGCAAGTCCTTCCTGGTTACGGTTTATTTGTGTAGCCTTTTTGAACCCAAAAGGTCCCGGCCCCAATGGGGAGAGGCTGCCATTTGTCAAAACCCGTGTTTTTTAAAAGAAAAAGAGGAGGGGATTTTGAAGGATGGAAAAACTCCATCCTATTTGATCAGAGAGCCTTTTTTTTTTTTTTTTTGTGGGTACCAGGTTCAGATCTGTCTCCACGGCTGACAAGCCCTGACCTTGGGCTGGATGGAAGGTGCTCCTTCCACTTATTCACACAACATGTCAACCCAGGTCAGGGGAGGACCTAACAGATGCATTGACAGAGCCCAGTTCAGAATAAAACAAGGAATAATAGTTAACTAGGTTAACTGTCATAATAATAATAATAAAGTTGGAAGGGATCTTGGAGGTCATCTAGTCCAACCCCCTGCTCAGGCAGGAAACCCTATACCATTTCAGACAAATGGCTGTCCAGTCACTTCTTAAAAACTTCCAGTGTTGGAGCATTCACAATTTCTGGAGGCAGGTTGTTCCACTGGTTAATCGTTCTAACTGTCAGGAAGTTTCTCCTTAGTTCTAGGTTGCTTCTCTCCTTGATTAGTTTCCACCCGTTGCTTCTTGTCCTGCCTTCAGGTGCCTTGGAGAATAGCTTGACTCCCTCTTCTTTAGGGCAGCCCCTGAGATATTGGAACACTGTTATCATGTCCCCCCTCGTCCTTCTCTTCATTAAACTAGACATACCCAATTCCAGCAACCATTCCTTATATGCTTTAGCCTCCAGTCCCCTAATCATCTTTGTTGCTCTTCTCTGTACTCTTTCTAGAGTCTCAACATCTTTTTTACATGGTGGTGACCAAAACTGGATGCAGTATTCCAAGTGTGGCCTTACCAAGGCATTGTAAAGTGGTATTAATACTTCACATGATCTGGGAACAGGAAGTTTGGGACGGTTGTGTGAAGTCGGCCTGCTTGGTGTATGGGTCCTTGTGAACCGTAAAACCGAAGTACTGCATAATTAGGTTATTTATTGTGCAAGTAGACCCAAGGGAGTGCCGTCTTCTTTAACCTACCTTAAAGAAGCTGGAAGTGTCATTCACACAACACCTTCACCTCATTTACTTTTGTTACGCTTGTTGTGGCTGATCACTGAAACTCGAGAGGCAATTGGCTAAGTTGAATTCCCACAATAATGGTGTTTTCACCTTGCCTAGCGTGTTGTGTAAAGGCAGCCTTAGGACAGAGGTCCCCAACCTTTTGGCCACCGGAGACCGCTTCCGTGGAGAGAGGTTTTTCCGTGGACCAGAGGGTGTGTGGTTTTGTGTGCTGCCTGCATCCCACGGATGGGGCTTTGCTTGTTTGTGCGGCCCGGTTGCTGGCATGCTGCAGCCCGGTACCGGTCCACAGACCGGGGGTTGGGGACCCCTGCCCTAGGAGAACTAGCCATGGACCCTCAGCTGGGAGAAATTTACAAACAGGATACATCAGTCTTCACAGGTAACCCCTGACTACAAAGTCATTAGCTCCAGAATTCAAGAGGAAGAGAGAGATATATAGCGGTGTTTGTACAGCTCCCTTACCGGCAATTAATTTAACCACGGTGTTTTCAATTAGCTTGGATTTGCATGACTCTGAGCTGTAAGCTACGTACTTGAGTTGGGTGCACACCGTGCAATGCCTCGTCGGAGGCTCAGCTGACCGGGCGCTCAAGCAGTACCACACCAGCCAGGCTCCGGGAAAGCAGAGAATGAGGGATCAAGGGGCCTTTGATTTAATTTTTATTTATATGTCATTTTTTTATTTCCCACCTTCATGATTTTTGCAAATAATTCCAAAGGGCAAACAAATCTAAATGCGGGTAGTCCTCGACTTACAACAGTTCATTTACTGACCGTTCAGAGTTACAACGGCACCGGAAAAAGTGATTTAGGACCGTTTTTCACCATTAGGACCTTTCCAGCATCCCTATATGATCCTGTGATCAAAATTCAGACGCTTGGCCACTGGTTCATACTTATGACGGTTGCTGGGTCCCGAGATCATGTGATCCCCTTTTGTGACCTTCTGACAAGCAAAGTCAAGGGGGAAGCCGGATTCACTTAACAACCGGGTTACTAACTTACCAACTGCAGTGCTTCACTTAACAACTGAGGCAAGAAAGGCCACAATATGGGGCGAAAGTCACTTAAATGTCTCACTTAACAACGTAAATTTGGGGCTTGATTGTGGTCATAGGTTGAGGACTGCTTCTATTCCTTTCTCGTTCTATTTCCCCCACAACAACATCCCTGTAAGGTGGTTGGGGTGAGAGAGAGCGACTGGCCCGAAATTGCCAAGTCAGCTTTTGTGCCTAAGGCAGGACTAGAAATCCCAGTCTCCTGGCGATTGGCCCAAAGTCACCCAACTGGCTTTTGTGCCTAAGACAGAACTAGAATTCCCAGTCTCCTGGCGATTGGCCCAAAGTCACCCAGCTGGCTTTTGTGCCTAAGACAGAACTAGAATTCCCAGTCTCCTGGCGATTGGCCCAAAGTCACCCAGCTGGCTTTTGTGCCTAAAACAGGACTAGAATTCCCAGTCTCCTGGCGATTGGCCCAAAGTCACCCAGCTGGCTTTTGTGCCTAAAACAGAACTAGAATTCCCAGTCTCCTGGCGATTGGCCCAAAGTCACCCAGCTGGCTTTTGTGCCTAAAACAGGACTAGAATTCCCAGTCTCCTGGCGATTGGCCCAAAGTCACCCAGCTGGCTTTTGTGCCTAA
>NW_015388388.1:242405-249373 GCF_001527695.2 Protobothrops mucrosquamatus
CTCCTTTCATTTCCTGTCTGTCATCACCTCGTACCTTCTACATGCTTGTCGTGGTTCCGACAGATGAAACTCTTCAAAGAACTTCGAGACATTGTTTACCTTAAAGTAGCATAGCATCCACACTAACAAAATCAAAGCCAAAATCTGAGTTCCCCTCCCCTGAGCACATAGTATCAAAGCACAATTCTCTCCTCCAATTAACTGTCATAAATCACATTCTCCAATTAGTTTGAAATGCAGGCTTCTCCTCCAGTTCTCCAGCCGGCCAGTTCTTATCATCTCTTATTTCAATAACCTTGGTTCTCACACTAGGTTCAGTATTGTTATGTCTAGCTAAACTCTCATGCACATTCCTCTCCCCAGCATCATCTAACTCTAAGAGTAAAACATAAGAAGAAAATGGTTGCATCTCCATCTGTTGTCAAAGCAAAAACATCCGATGTTAGCTGCGTTGACAATGCTCTTCCCAGCTCCAAAAAAGGAGAAATGAAAAACAATCGTCCTCATGCCTCAGATCCAGAAGGGATGCTTGAGGTCATCAAGCTTCACCCCTTGTTTCATGCAGGAATCCAAACGAACAGGATGTTTTTTCCTAACATTCATAGTTTTTATCGCTTGATCTGTTGACTTATGACTGCGACCGAGCCAAAAGTTTCCGTTGCTAAGCGAGACATTTGTAAAATGAGTTCTGCCCCCGTTTTTATGACATTTCTTGCTGCAGTTGTTAAATGAATCGCTGCAGTTGTTAAGTTAGTACTATATCTCCCCTGAAAATAAGACCGGGTCTTATATTAATTTTTGCTCGGAAAGACACATTAGGGCTTATTTTCATGTGACGTCTTTATTTTTTCATGTACAACAATCTACCTTTATTCAAATAATGTCAATAATATTATTGATTTATGTTTAAATTATATATTAATATTACTATTTTATAATTCAATACGTCCGTTGTGTGTTGCAACGGTACTAAATGTGTCCGTCTAGCCGACAATCTTAACGGGGGCTTATTTGGGGGGGAATTGGGTATGTCTAGTTTAATGAAGAGAAGGACAAGGGGGGACATGATAGCAGTCTTCCAGTATCTCAGGGGCTGCCCCAAAGAAGAGGGAGTCAAGCTATTCTCCAAAGCGCCTGAAGGCAGGACAAGAAGCAACGGATGGAAACTAATCAAGGAGAGAAGCAAGCTAGAACTAAGGAGAAATTTCCTGACAGTTAGAAAAATAAATCAGTGGAACAACCTGCCTCCAGAAGTTGTGAATGCTCCAACACTGGAGGTTTTTAAGAAGAGACTGGACAGCCATTTGTCTGAAATGGTAGGGTTTCCTGCCTAAATAGGGGGTTGGACTAGAAGACCTCCAAGGTCCCTTCCAACTCTGTTATTCTATTCTATTCTCCTCTCCTCTCCTCTCCTCTACTTCTATTCTATTCTATTCTATTCTATTCTATTCTATTCTATTCTGTATTCTCTTCTCTTCTAATTCTCTTCTCTTCTCTATTCTATTCTATTTTATTCTATTCTGTATTCTCTTCTCTTCTCTTCTCTTCTCTTCTCTTCTCTTCTCTTCTCTTCGCTTCTCTTCTCTTCTCTTCTCTTCTCTTCTATTCTATTCTATTCTATTCTATTCTTACCCGCTCAGTGGAACTGGTTTTCTGCAGCTGTTTCCAAAGTCTGTGAAATCAAGCGGTAAATTGGCAATTGGGTCATGCACCTTTTTCCTGTCAATGCAATCTTAGTTTGGGAAAAGGAGAATATCTAACACAGGTAGTCCTGGATTTACAACCGCAGTTGGCACCGGAATTTCCGTTGCTAAGCATGCCAGTTGTTAAGTGAATTGCACCCAATTTTATGAACTTTTTTTGTCCTGGTTGTTAAGCGAAAGCCTGCAGTCCTTAAGTGAATCACGTGGCTGTTTAGTGAATCCAGTTTTCCCCATCTGCTTTGCTTGGCGGAAACGGGCTGGGAAAGTCACAAATGGTGATCTTGTGATCCCAGGATATTGCAAATATATGCCGATGGCTGAGTGCCCAAATTTTGATCACGTGACCGTGGGGATGCTGTGACGGTCGTAAGTGTGAGGACTGGCTGTTAGTCACATTTTTTTAGTGCCATTGTAAATTTGGACAGTCGCTGAACGAACGGTTTTTAGGATGAGAACTATCTACAAATAGAATTTTTATATACGTTGGTCTGGGAAAACCTGGTTTTGGAGGGTGCCAAACAATTTGCAACAATAAAAATGATAATTCATACTTTATTATTATTTTTTTCTCCCTGCTGTAAGATATTCCGTCTCTTTACTTTTCTGTTTTCAGTCCGGGCAGCCTTTTAAGTTCTCAGTATTGGAGATTTGTGACCGAATTAAGGAAGAATTCCAGTTCCTCCAAGCTCAGTATCACAGGTATGGAGAAGAAGAGGGAAAAAGAAGAAGATTAGGGTTCATAATTAGGGTAACTTAAGTGGAACCTCCACATCCAGTGGTAGTATACCCAGAGTACTGTGCACGGCCTTGAAAAATCCAGAAATCTCTCTCATTGCTTTTTTTTCTCTCCGTTTGCTTTTTTTTTTTTCTCCCTGTCAACCATGGTGCGGCCTTGTTCACCCATCACGTTAAGCTGTGGTTTGTTTAAGCCCCATTTGCAGAATAATGGCTGGATGCACTCAGCAGGCTGCACCAGTAAACCACATTGTGCTTAGTGCATAGTGTGTTTACTAAAATCTGGCCTTTTTTCTCCTCTCCCTTCCCTTTTTCCTTTCCAATGAAGAGCGGGCATTCCCCAGAAAAGGGAGGCAGCTTGTAAATTGATTTATTTTTGATTCTGCTCATTTCTCCCCCACCCCCAGTCCATTACAGTCCTTGAGCGAGGAAGCCACTGAAAGTGGGAAGGAGTTTGGAAAGGGGGGTTGGGGGAAGGGATGTTTTTGAAAGAGAGTTCAGCAGAAAAAAAATATATGAATCATATTTGCTTTGTTGTTGCAGCCTGAAGCTGGAATGTGAGAAGTTAGCAAGCGAAAAAACAGAGATGCAGAGGCATTATGTGATGGTAAAGCATAGTAATAATACTAATCATAACCCTAATACTTTTTTTTTTGTTTTAGCAAGAAGCTCTGGATTTACAAAATACAGGGGGTCCTCGACTTACAACAGTTCATTTAGTGACTCTTTGAAGTTAACAATGGCACTTAGGACTGTTTTTTCACACATGCGACCGTTGAACCACGATTGAGCCCCACTTTTCTGTCGCTAAGCGAGACAGTGGTTAAGTGGGTTTTGCCCCATGTTACCCCCTTTCGTGACACCGTTGTTAAGTGAATCACTGAAGCTGTTAGGTTAGCAACACGGTTGTTAAATGAATCCGGCTTCCCCATTGACTTTGCTTGCCGGGCGGTTGCCAAAGTGGATCACGTAAACCCCCTCACCCCCGGATGCTGCGACCATCATAAATATGAACCAGTTGCCAAGCGTACGAATTTTGACCACGTGACCACGGGGGACGCTGCGACGGTCGTAAGTTTGAAAAATGGTCACCAGTCACTTTTTTCAGTGTCTCTGTTACTTTGAACGGTCACTAAATGAACGGTTGTAAGTCGAGGACCTGCCTGTACGTGGTCCTTAATTGTTGACCCCTGATTTGAGGGCATATAATCAATCGTGGTCCAAATTGTTCTTTTTGATTTTTTTTAAAGAATGTGACTATCTGTTGGTGGCTGTTTGGGGTGTCTATGAGCTTCTTGCACGATGTTTGCGTGTAACTATGGCTGCGTTGCAGTCAGGGACCGAATGTCGGGAATTGGGGCACGATGATGAGGGAGAAAATGAAGGCCTAAACCAGGGGTAGACAACCTTGGCTCTTTTATGACTTGTGGACTTGAACTCCCAGAATTCCTGAGCCAGCCATGCTGAGGGGAAAGGGAGAGGTTTCCAAGCTGAGCCATGCTGGCTCAGGAATTCTGGGAGTTGAAGTCCACGAGTCATAAAAAGGCCAGGTTTGAAGACCCCTACAGTAGCCTAACCTCAGACAACCTTCTTACTGATTCGTCAAGGTGCGATGCACCCAGCCACATGCACTCCAAAGTCTGCCTATGGCAGGGGTAGGCAACCTTGGCTCTTTTATGACTCGTGGACTTCAACTCCCAGAATTCCTCAGCCAGCATGGCTCAGCTTGGAAACCTCTCCCTTTCCCCTCAGCACGGCTGGCTCAGGAATTCTGGGAGTTGAAGTCCACCAGTCATAAAAGGGCCAAGGTTCCCCACCCCTGCGGCCTATCCTGATCAAATGAAGGAATTGTGCAGCTCTGGGGATGAACTGCCTGCCTGCCTAACTGCTGCTCCTCCGTCTTTTTCAGTATTACGAGATGTCCTACGGTTTGAATATTGAAATGCATAAACAGGTATGATTATCCTGGGAATCTCAAAAAGGAGCACGTTGGGGAGGGGGTTACAGAATTGGGTGGTTGTGTAAAGATGGGTGTGACGTTGTCAATTTGGGTTATGCCAAGGGACTAGGTTGCAGTTGGCTTCGTAGGGAGCATCCGGTTTGCAATTTATAGGCACTGTGTTCGTGCAGTGCCCTCAAGCTCTCTGGTGCGTTCACACGACAAGCTAAGCCTTAGTGTTGTGTGAAAGCAGCTAAGCTGTTTAAAATGTATGAAATAATGGGACTTTCTGAAGGGAAAAATTGGTGGACTTTTCTCCTTCCATTTCCCATCCTCCCTCCTTCCTTCCTTCCTTCCTTCCTTCCTTCCTTCCTCCCTCCCTTCCTCCCTCCCTCCCTTCCTCCCTTCCTTCTTTCCTCCCTCCCTCCCTTCCTGGTTTGCTTCCTTCCTTCCTTCCTCCCTCTCTCTCTCCCTTCCTTTCTTCCTTATGTCCTTCCTCCCTCCCTCTCTCCTCCTTTCTTCTTTTATTTCTTCCTTCCTTCCTCTCTCCTTCCCTCCCTCTGTTTTGCTTGCTTCCTTCCTCCCTCTCTCTCTCCCTCCTTCCTTTCTTCTTTCCTTCCTCCCTCCCTCCCTCCCTCCTCCTTTTCTTACCTTCCTTCCTTCTTTCCTTCCTTCCTCCCTCCCTCCTTCCCTCCCTCCTTGTTTTGCTTGCTTCCTCCCTCCCTCTCTCTCTCCCTCCTTCCTCCCTCCCTCCCTCCTTTCCTTCCTTCCTTCCTCCCTCCTCCCTTTCTTACCTTCCTCCTTTCCTTCCCTCCCCCAAGAGAAAATTTGAGCAGAGCGAGGCTTCGAAGTTTCTTCTTTCTCTTCTCCTTTAGGCTGAGATTGTCAAGCGGCTAACGGCTATCTCTGCCCAGATTATCCCGTTTCTCACACAAGAGGTAAAAAAATAAACAAACACAAGCGGGTAAGAAAAAAGTGAACGGTTGTAAGTTGAGGATGACCTGTAATGCATCTTTACCATTGGTGGCAACTAGACCCCTGTATCCTTTTTAAGAGTGGGCCTTGGCAGGTCTGGGGCAGGGCCGTTGTTCTATGCTAGCGGTTTTCCAAGCGCACTGATGGTTTTCCTTGGCCCCCCAGCACCAACAGCAGGTCTTGCAAGCCATGGACCGGGCCAAGCTGGTGACAATGGGGGAGCTGAACAACATCATTGGGGTGAGTGAGTGTGGCTGGGGCCAAGCAACCTCCTTCACTACTAACTGACCACAGCGGTGGTTCTCAACCCCAGCAACTTTAAGAGGGGTGGACTTCAACTCCCACAAAGTGCCAGGAAGGGAGGGAGAGAGGAAGGGGAGGAAGGAAAAAGAAGGAGGAAGGGAGGGAGGGAGGGAAAGAAAGATAGAAGGAAGGAGGAAGGCAGGAAGGGAAGGAAGGGACAGGAAGGAAGGAAGAAGGATGCAAGACAGGGAGGGAGGGAGGAAGAAGGGAGGAAGGAAGGGGGAGAGGGAGGGGAGGAAGGAAAGTAAAAGGAAGAGGGAGGAAGGAAGGTGTCATGGTTCTGACAGACAGATGAATAAAGCAGAGCGAGGCAGAGTTGTCAGAAGGAAGGAAGGAAGGAAGGAGGGAAGGAAGGAAGGAAGGAAGCAGAGGGAGGGAAGAGAGGGAGGAGGAAGCAAGGAAGGGAAGAGAGGGAGGAGGAAGGAAGGAGAAGGAGGGAAGAGGGAGGAGGAAGGAAGGAGGGAAGAGAGGGAGGAGGAAGGAAGGAAGGAGAAGGAGGGAAGAGAGGGAGGAGGAAGGAAGGAAGGAAGGAGAAGGAGGGAAGAGTGGGAGGGGGAAGGAAGGAAGAAAGGAAAGAAAGGAAGAGGGAGGGAAGGAGAGGGGGGAGGAAGGAAAGAAGAAAAAAGAAAGGGAAGGAAAGAAGGAAGGAAGGAGAGGGAAGAGAAAGGAAGCAGGCAGGAAAATGAGGGGGAGAGGAGAGAGGAGGGGGAGGAAGAAGGGGAAAGAAAGAAAGAAAGAAAGAAAGAAAGAAAGAAAGAAAGAAAGAAAGAAAAAGAAAGAAGGGTAAGGATAGAAAAAAAATTAATGCTCCCCGGGGGAATTCTGAGAACTGAAGTCTACCCCTCTGAAAGTCGCTGAGGTTGAGAAACGGGACGTGAACCTCTCTCTGCCCTTCCACCCTATTTAAACGGGCCAGAAACTTTGACCTAACCGCCTGGAGAGTTTAACTGAAGCAGGGGCTCTCTTCCAAGCAGCCTAGAAGCCAGACTCTTGCAGAGGGGCAGCCCTCCTCCTCCTCCTCCTCCTCTTCCTCCGGGAGGATGTGTCCAGCCTGATGCTTCTGATGGAGCTCCCAGGGGTTGGGGACTGTGACCTGGATTCTCCTAGGGCAGGGGTCTGCAACTTTGACAACTTTAAGACTTGTGGACTTCAGCTACCAGAATTCCTCCCTTCCCTTCCCTCTCTCCCTTCCTTCCTTCTCTTTCCTTCCTCCCCTTCCTCTCTCCCTTCTTCCCTCCCTCCCTGCCTGCCTGCCTGCCTTCTTCCTCCCTCCCTCCCTCCCTCCCTCCTTCTCTTTCCTCCCTCCCCTTCCT
>NW_015388388.1:249582-312033 GCF_001527695.2 Protobothrops mucrosquamatus
CCTTCCTTCCTTCCTTCCTTCCTTCCTTCCTTCCTTCCTTCCTTCCTTCCTTCCTTCCTTCCTTCCCTCTCTCCCTGCCTGCCTGCCTTCTTCCTTCCTTCCTTCCCTCCCTCCCTTCCTCTTTCTCTTTTCTTTCTCCCCTTCCTCCCCCTTCCTTCCTCTTCCTTCCTTCCTCCCTGCCTTCTTCCTTCCCCCCCCCCTTTCTCTTTCCTTCCTCTCTCCCTCCCTCCCTCCCTCCCTCCCTGGCACTTTGTGGTAGCATAGCTGGCTGAGGAATTCTGGGAGCTGAAGTCCACAAGTCTTAAAGTTGTCAGGGTTGCAGACCCCTGTCCTAGGGGTTCCTTTTTTCTTTTCTTTTCCAGCAGCAGCAGTTACAACATCTCTCCCATCAGGCCCCTCCGGTTCCCTTGACCCCACACCTTTTGGGGTCTCAGGCTTCTAGCTTGGCTGCAGTCAGCACGGCCTCTGGGCTGCTGGCCCTCTCCGGGACGTTGGGGGCTCAGGCCATCCTTGGGGCAAAGCAAGAAAACGCCGGGCAGGACTCCGAAAACAATCCAGGTAAGAGGGGAAAAGGGGGGGGGATTGATGGGTGACCTGAGGAATCTCTCTCTCTCTGGTTGGCGGTGCAAGCCGTCCATCCGAAGGGGGCGGGTGATATTTGCATAGCCCCGCCCTAGGGTGTGTTTTAATGTAACCCATCCACTTCATTTGCATGCCTCCTGCCCTCCCCCCCCTCCATCTCTGCTTGTGGTAACATTCACACGTGACACTATGCTGGCTTAAGACCTGCTAGAGTCCCTGGAAGTCGGGGGATATTTCAGTGTAATAAATAATAATTATTGGAAATGGTGTAGTTTGGTGGGTAGGAACCTATCGCTAATTGAAATGCACGGTATAAATCAGGCTGCAGGTTTGTTCTCGACTTACGACCTCAATCGGGAACAGAATTTGCGTTGCTAAGCAAGGCGGTTGTTAAGTGACTCGGACCTGATTTTATGACCTTTTTTTGGGTGGGGGGCTGGTTGTTAACGAATCACTGCATTTGTTAAATGAATCAAGTAGTCATTAAGCGAATCCGGCTTCCTCCTTCGACTTTGCTTGTGGGGAAGATGGCTGGGAAGGTTGCAAATAGTGATGAGGTGATCCTGTCTCTGTTTTTAATATTTAGGTCTGGAGGTCAAAATGTGAAATCTGTGCTTTTAGTGGAATTGGAAATTCCTTCCTTCCCCTCCAACTGCTCTCTTCTCTTCTCTTCTCTTCTCTTCTCTTCTCTTCTCTTCTCTTCTCTTCTCTTCTCTTCTCTTCTCTTCTCTTCTCTTCTCTTCTCTTCTCCTCTCCTCTCTTCTCCTCTCCTCTCCTCTCCTCTCCTCCCTTCTCCCTTCTCCTACCCTTCTTTTCTTCTATTCTCTACTTTGTCCATTCCTTCCTTCCTTGCTTCCTTCCTCTTCTATCTCTCCTTCTTTCCTGTCTCTCCCATCTCTTCTCTCCTTCCTTCTTTACTTCCTTCCATCCATTCCTTCCTCCCTCTCTCTGATCTATTCCTTCCTTCCCACCCACCCTCCATCCACTTCTTCCTTCTGTTTATCCATCTTTCTCCCTCCCTCCCTTTGATCTATTCCTTCCTTCTCTCCCTCCTCCCTTCCATCCCCTCCTTCCTTCTGTCCTTTCCTTTCTTCCTTCTGTTCATCCATCTTCCTCCCTCCCTTCCCCTCCCCTGCCCTGCCCTTCCTTTCCCCTCTCCTTCTTCCCTTCCCTCCCCTTCTGTTCTCTCTATTTTTCCTTCCTTCCCCTACCATTCCATTTGCTTCCCCTCCCCTTCCCCTCCCCTTCCCCTCTACTCCCTCCTTTCCTTTCCTTCCTCTCCCCTTCCCCTCCCTCCCTTCTTTCCCCTCCCTCCCCTTCCTTTCCCCTCTCCTTCCCCCTTCTTTCCACTCCCTTCCCCTTCCCTTCTTTCTATTTTTCCTTCGTTCCCTCCCCTTCCTTCCTTCCTTCCTTCCTTCCTTCCTTCCTTCCTTCCTTCCTTCCTTCCTCCCTCCCTCCCTCCCTCCCTCCCTCCTCTCCATCCTTCCATCCATCCATCCATCCACCCACCCACCGCTTCCCTCTGTCCTTCTTTCCTTTCTTCCTTCTGTTCACCCATCTTCCTCCCTCCCTCCCTCCCTCTTTGTGTTAAGTTCAGAGACTTTGCACCCCTTACAGAGAGCTCTCTATCTTACTGGCCAAAATCTCTGCCCGCTGCTTGTTGCGTAGTTTTTGCCTGCCGATTTGTGCTTGTCTAGACGGGTGAGCAAAAGACCTCTTGGGCAAAAGGCACAGGCGACAGAGAGAGAGATCCTGTGTGTGTGTGTGGTCTGGAGCCAGCCCAGCTGGCTCTCCACAACCTGCAGTGCGTTGAGAGTCAGACCCAGGCCGAGTGTGTGTGTGTGTGTGTGTGTGTGTGTGTGTGTGTGTGTGTGTGTGTAAGAGACCGTATTTCCCCCACCCCCTCCGGTTGCGATTTGCCTCGCCTGCAGGCCCGATCAAAGCCAGCCTTGCTTGGCAAGCCTCTTTGCAAAAGCTTTCTTGGCCCAGTTGCATTCTGGGACGTCATCCAGCACCCTCCAGCCGGGCTCTTTCTGGCTGGCGTCCATCTTTAATCTGGAGGGAGCTAAAAGCTTTCCTCCCTTTTTCTTTCAACCTCCGTGCCAAAGTTGGGAAGGAGCCCAACCAGTGATGTTGGATGGCGAGGCGCCTTCCCCTCACAGTAGCGATCCATAATTTTGGTTTAATGATGGTCTGATCGCCTACAGCAGGGGTAGGCGATCTTGGCTCTTTTATGACTCATGGACTTCAACTCCCAGAATTCCTGAGCCAGCATGGCTCAGCTTGGAAACCTCTCCCTTTCCCCTCAGCGCGGCTGGCTCAGGAATTCTGGGAGTTGAAGTCCACGAGTCATAAAAGAGCCAAGGTTGCCTACCCCTGGACTAGGCCTAACTCAGTGGTCTCCCATCCAAGTATGACTAGGCCAGGGGTAGGCAACCTTGGCTCTTTTATGACTCGTGGACTTCAACTCCCAGAATTCCTGAGCCAGCATGGGTCAGCTTGGAAACCTCTCCCTTTCCCCTCAGCGTGGCTGGCTCAGGAATTCTGGGAGTTGAAGTCCACGAGTCATAAAAGAGCCAAGGTTGCCTACCCCTGGCCTACAGTGAGGATGAGATCCTAGGTGACCAGACAGGGACCGTTTTACACAGAGCTGGGAAAAAGGATCGCTTCGGATGCCAGGTGGAAAATGCTCTTTTTTTTTTTTTAAAGTGGGTCTCACACTCACAATATGCCGCGTGTCCCAGTTTCCCTTCCCTTTCCCCCTCTCCTGGCAGACAGAAAGCTAATATAGGTGGTCGTCGATTTACAACAGTCCGTTTAGCGACCGTTCAAAGTTACATCGGCCCCGAAAAAAGCGGCTGGTCACCATTTGTCACATTTACGACCTTTTCAGCATCCCCCGTGGTCACGTGATCAAAATCCGGACGCTTGGCAAACTGACTCTTACTTATGACGGTGGCAGCGTCCCTGGGGGTCACGTGATCCCCTTTTGCGACCATCTGACAAGCAAAGTCCATGAGGAAGCCAAATTCGCTTAACAGCCGTGTTACTCACTTAACAGCTGCAGTGATTCACTTAACAACCGTGGCACGAAAAGTCGTAAAATGGGACAAAATTCAACTTAACAAATGTCTCGCTTATCAGCAGAAATTTTGGGCTCAGTTATGGCCGTAAGTCGAGGACTACCTGTACTCAGTAAGCATTGGACGGTGGAAACATAATCATTTCATAAAATACACTATTTTTTTAAATTCTGTTTTAATAATAATATTAAAATAATACTCTATTATTCTATTCTATTTTTATTTTATTTATTTTCCCCTAGCAATTCTATGCTGTTGCATTTCAAGCCAACTCTGGGCACATTTTTACTCTGCCTGTGCCACACAAATGCCAAACCTGTGTGGGCACGCACAATCTGATCTGTGATCTTATCATTGCAAAGACCTAATTCCATGTTTTTTCCCCATCTTTTTGCTTCCCCGAAATAACGGATTGCGTTCCAGGGAACCCACAAAGCCGGGTAAGCCTAACAAATTGTGTCTATGCTTGGGGAAAACAGGGGGGGGCCCTTTGGGGTGGCCCAAAAGTGCGGATCCTCGGGTCACAATGTGTGTAAGAGCCAGCTTAGTCTAGTGGTGAAGGCACCAGGCTAGAAACCGGGAGACCATGAGTTCTAGTTCCGCCTTAGGTACGAAAGCCATCTGGGGGACGTTGGGCCAGTCACTAGGAGACAGTAAGTTCTAGTTCTGTCTTAGGCATGAAAACCAGCTGGGAGACTTTGGGACAATTCACTAGCAGATGGTGAGTTCTAGTCCTACCTTACGCAGGAAAGCCGACTGAGTGACTTAAGGCCAATCACCAGGAGACGGTGAGTTCTAGTCCCGCCTTAGGCATGAAAGAGAGCTGGGTGACTTTGGGCCAATCACCAGGAGACGGTGAGTTCTAGTCCTGCCTTAGGCATGAAAGAGAACTGGGTGACTTTGGGCCAATCACCAGGAGACGGTGAGTTCTAGTGCCGCCTTAGGCATGAAAGAGAGCTGGGTGACTTTGGGCCAATCACCAGGAGACAGTGAATTCTAATCCCGCCTTAGGCATGAAAGAGAGTTGGGTGACTTTGGGCCAATCACCAGGAGACGGTGAGTTCTAGTCCCGCCTTAGGCATGAAAGAGAACTGGGTGATTTTGGGCCAATTACCAGGAGACGGTGAGTTCTAGTCCCGCCTTAGGCATGAAAGACAGCTGGGTGACTTTGGGCCAATCACCAGGAGACAGTGAGTTCTAGTCCCGCCTTAGGCATGAGAGTTGGGTGACTTTGGGCCAATCACCAGGAGACGGTGAGTTCTAGTCCCGCCTTAGGCATGAAAGAGAACTGGGTGATTTTGGGCCAATTACCAGGAGACGGTGAGTTCTAGTCCCGCCTCAGGCATGAAAGACAGCTGGGTGACTTTGGGCCAATCACCAGGAGACGGTGAGTTCTAGTCCCACCTTAGACATGAAAGAGAACTGGGTGACTTTGGGCCAATCACCAGGAGGCTGTGAGTTCTAGTCCCGTCTTAGGCATGAAAAGAGCTGGGTGATTTTGGGCCAATCACCAGGAGACAGTGAGTTCTAGTCCCGTTTTAGGCATAAAACCCGGCTGGGTGACTTTGGGTTACTCATGCTCTCTCTGCCAAACCCACCTCACAGGGTGGGACAAAGGAGAGGAGGAAAGAATGTTAGGTATGTTTGTTGCCTTGAGTTACTTATAAAGTAATAATGGTAGGATAAAAATCTGATGAATAATAATAATATTAATAAATAATAGTATAGGGGAACCTCAGATAATCAGTCCTGGGTTTTTTCAAGTCTCTTCTCGTCTGCTTAGAAAACGGAATCAAGTTTTGGGTGGCTGGTTCTGCAAAGCATGCACACACACAAACACACAGATACCGTAAACTCACAACTTCAGGGAAAAAAAACCTGACCAGGTTATATTTATTATTTATTTATTACATTTATTGGCCATCCATCTTCCCACAGGGCAGCTCTGGATGGCCTACAACAGGGGTCTTCAAACTTGGCTCTTTTATGACTTGTGGACTTCAACTCCCAGAATTCCTCAGCCAGGCACGCTGGCTGAGGAATTCTGGTAGTTGGAGTCCACAAGTCATAAAAGGACCAAGTTTGAAGACCCCTGGCCTACAATTTTGTTTTACATGAGGTTTTGTATCGTTCTGCTTTAACTTTATATTCTTCTCATTGGTTGATAATTCCTGCTTCCTGTCTTGTGAATGTTTTTGAATGGCTTTCACATTGAATCAGAAAATTTAAAAAAAACAACCTTTTATAATAGAAGTTAGTGATAAATAAATAAAAGATGTAATTGGCCTGTCTGAGGTGGGAGGGGTGATCACAGGCTGTAGGCTGGTGAAGATAGACTACAGATCCCAGGATTCCCAGCCCATGCCAACAATGGCTAAACTGCTTGAAGACCCTTTGGTTGTAATTCAACCAGCTGGAGAGGGCTTTGGATTGAAAAACCTAACAGAACAGTATTTCTCAATCTTGGGCACTTTGAGATGGGTGGACTTCAACTCCCAGAATTCCCCAGCCAGCATAGGGAGTTGAAGTCCACCCGTCTTAAAGTGGCCAAGGTTGAAAAAACATTGCCCTACTTCAGGGGTCTTCAAACTTGGCCCTTTTATGACTTGTGGACTTCAACTCCCAGAATTCCGCAGCCAGCGTGCCTGGCTGAGGAATTCTGGGAGTTGAAGTCCACAAGTCACAAAAGGGCCAAGTTTGAAGACCCCTGCCCTACTTCATATCTTCAGCAAAGCAACTCCCAGAATTCCCCAGCCAGCACACTGGGCTGGAGGAGAGTAATCTTGTCATTAAATATAGCCACCATCCTATGTTTTGGAGCAGGTCTCCCACTTTAAGACTTGTGGACTTCGACTCCTAGAATTCCTCAGGCAGCCATGCTGAGGAGAATTCTGGGAGTTGAAGTCCACAAGTCATAAAAGGGCCAAGTTTGAAGACCCCTGCCCTACTTCATATCTTCAGCAAAGCAACTCCCAGAATTCCCCAGCCAGCACACTGGGCTGGAGGAGAGTAATCTTGTCATTAAATATATCCACCGTCCTATGTTTTGGAGCAGGTCTCCCACTTTAAGACTTGTGGATTTCGACTCCTAGAATTCCTCAGCCAGCCATACTGAGGAGAATTCTGGGAGTTGAAGTCCACAAGTCTTAAAAGTGGCCAAGGTTGGAGACCAGGGGTCTTCAAACTTGGCCCTTTGATGATTTGTGGACTTCAACTCCCAGAATTCCTCAGCCAGGGACGCTGGCTGAGGAATTCTGGGAGTTGAAGTCCACAAGTCTTAAAAGTGGCCAAGTTTGAAGACCCCTGTGGGAGACCCCTGACTCAAAGCACCAGAAATGGACCTCTGTTTGCCCAAGGCTTGTTTCCGTTCAGTCATTTGCCTCCTTCTCTTCTCCGCAACCTGTAGAGCGATTCTGCGTCTCCTCCGGAGAGCCTGCAAGATGAAGAACGGGAGGAAGAGAGCAGGGGGAAGGCCAAGCCGCCGGACAAGGAAGAGGTGGGGCGTTATGTGAGTGTCTCTTTTTAACACTGAGGGAATTTTTGTCCTGAAGAAAGACAGGTGTCTGGCTTGAGCAGCCCTAAAAATAGTGTGGTGCAGCAGTTAGAGCAGTGCTTCCCAAACCTGGTTAAATTGCACAAAATTGGGTTAAAAGTGCTTTTCTTTGAGACACGAAGCCGTTACCTATCACGACCGGGACATTTAAATTATAAGTAGTTCTCGACTCACGATTGGTTGCTGAACAGCCGTTCAAAGCTACGATGGATTTTTTTTAAAAAAAGCTGTAGGCAGTCCTCACGTTACGACCACAATTGAGCCCAAAATTTCCGTTGCTAAGCGAAACATGTTTTAAATGAGTCTTGCTCCATTTTGCCACAGTTGTTAAGTGAACCACTGCATTTCTTAAGATAATAATAATGATGATGATGATGACGATGATGGAAGGGACCTTAGAGGTCATCTAGTCCAACCCCCTACTCAGGCAGGAAAATAACACGGTTGTTATGTAAATCCGTCTCCTTCCTTGACTTTGCTTGTCAGAAGGTCGCAAAAGGGGATCACCTGACCCTGGGACACTACAACCGTCATAAATACGAGTCAGTGGCCAATTGTCTGGATTTTGATCATGTGACCCTGGGGAGGCTGCAACGGTTGTGTGAAAAACGGGCGTACGTTACTTTTTTCAGCGCCGTTGTAACTAAACAAACTGCTGCAAGTCAAGGATGTATAAACCGTCGAGTCTAAATACTAACGACGTCCCGGGGGAACGGTGTACTAGTGTAAAAGGTCAACGCCAGCATTCAGCTCCTGATGGACGTTATATCCTTCGCGGACTTCCGTCCTGTTCTTCGTTGCC
Organism: Protobothrops mucrosquamatus; assembly: GCF_001527695.2. Taxonomy (NCBI): domain Eukaryota; kingdom Metazoa; phylum Chordata; class Lepidosauria; order Squamata; family Viperidae; genus Protobothrops; species Protobothrops mucrosquamatus. The sequence continues at coordinate 257,603 of NW_015388388.1, forward strand.
CACCTTTGATTAGTTCCTCTCTTCGTTGGACCTTGATTCCTCTTTGAAGGACTGTCACTCTTGTTAATTGGTCACCTTGAACCTGCCTCCAGAAGTGGTGAATGCTCCAACACTGGAGGTTTTTAAGAAGAGACTGGACAGCCATTTGTCTGAAATGGGGTAGGGTTCCTGCCTGAGCAGGGGGTTGGACTAGATGACCTCCAAGGTCCCTTCCAACTTTACTATTATTATTCCAACTTTACTATTATTATTATTATTATTATTATTATTATTATTATTATTATTATTATTATTATTATTATTATTATTATTATTATTATTATTATTATACCTTCCATTGTGGTCATTCAGCGACTGTCACAAGGCTGCCGAAGGAAAGAAATCACAAGGTCAAAAGTTGGATCAGCCTTTCTGATGAGCTGTGTTGAGTAATGAAGGAAAATGTCTGGGAAGCCCTGAATTGGAACCTAGGATTAAGAACCAGGGTCTTCCGAAGGTCCACTGGGCAGCCAGGCTCATTAGTTGGAGCCAAATTCACTTCAATCAGATTAGAGGGTTAATTTGCTTTGAAATAGACTTGGGGGGGGATTAGGGGTTTGCTACTGACTTCCAACAGCTTGATTAATTGGTTAGATACCATCAAGTTGGGGGCTGCCTCTTAGTAACCCCATAGATAGTTTACTTTTTCCCCCCAGGAGATGCAGTTTTTTGTGCTGGAAAAATAGAGAGTAGGGCCACATTGAGCCAGGGGTTTCCCCACTGATTTATACCCAGGGGGGGTCCATTAAGCAGCTGGGAAGGTTTCCTGTCCATCTTTCTGTCAAGGATGGTGCAAAAGTGATGATTTTCCTTCCTTCTTTCCTTCCCTTCCTCCCTCCCTTCTTTCTTCTTCCTTCCTTCCTTCCTTCCTTTCTGTTTTTCTCCCTCCCTTTTCCTCCCTTCTTTCCTTCCCTTCCTCCTTCCCTTCTTTCTCCTTCCTTACTTCCCTCCCTCCCCTTTCTCCTTCCTTCCTTTCTTCCTTCCCTCCCTCCCTCCCTTCTTTCTCCTTCCTTCCTTCTTTTCTTCCCTCCTCCGTTTTCCTCCCGCCCTTTTCTTCCTTCCTTCCATTCCTTCTCTGTTTTCCTCCCTCCCCCCTTCCTTCCTTCCTTCCTTCCTGTTTTTCTCCCTCCCTTTCTCCCTTCTTTCCTTCCCTTCCTCCTTCCCTTCTTTCTCCTTCCTTCCTTCCTTTCTTCCTTCCCTCCCTCCCTTTTCTCCTTCCTTCCTTCTTTTCCTCCCTCCTCCGTTTTCCTCCCTCCCTTTTCTTTCCTTCCTTCCTTCCTTCCTTCCTTCCTTCCTTCCTTCCTTCCTTCCATTTCTTCTCCGTTTTCCTCCCTCCCTCCCTTCCTTCCTTTTTCCTCCCTTCCTTCTTTCCCTCCCTCCTCCATTTTCCTCCCTCCCTCCCTTTTTCCTTCCTTCCTTCCTTCCCTCCATCCATCCATCCCTTCCTCCCTCCCTCCCTTCCTCTTTCTCTTTTCCTCCCTCCCCTTCCTTCCTTCCTTCCTTTCTTCCTTCCTTCATCCCTCCCTCGCTCCTTCCTTCCTTCCTTCCTTCCTTCCTTCATCCCTCCCTCCCTCGCTCCTTCCTTCCTTCCTTCCTTCCTTCCTTCCTTCCTTCCTTCCTTCCTTCCTTCCTTCCTTCCTTCCTTCCTTCCCCATTTCTTTTTCCTGGCTGCCTTGCAGGAAAGCGATGGGGAGAAGAGCGACTGCAACCTGATTGTGGACGAGGTAAGTGGTGGTGGTAGCCCTTCCCTTCCCTTCCCTTCCCTTCCCTTCCCTTCCGTGGGAAGCTTTGCCTCCTGCTGCAGGCAAGAGCAGCCCTCGTGAGGTTTTCACAGTAAATTATTCAGGAGCTTCAAAGCTGCTGGATTCCGGGCGGTTTCAACATCCATCGCTTTATTTCTCCACGCAGCTTTGCATGCACTTTCCCCCTTTTTTAAAGTCTTAATTATACTTCGGGATCATCCTGGGGGTCAGGCCAGCCAGCGCTTCCGCTTCGTTCTGACTTCTGGGCGAGATGAAAGCCGTGGCTTTTTGACCTGGGTGGGCTATTGCTCCCTCGGTGCATCTTTACCCCTGCGGGAATGTGGAAGCGTTTGCATCCTCCCTGCCTCCGTAGAAAACCACGAAACACGGTTGAGAATTTGCATCTGGATTTTTCTGCCCTTGGGCCAAACACCCATTTGCAACCTCTGGAATCTGCCCGGCTAGGATAAAAGCCACACAAATCCGACCCAAAGACAGACGGTAACACATGACAAAATGAACATGAAACATTTTGCTACCTAATAAAATGAAATGCAGTGTAGAGCCAAGGTTGCCTACCCCTAGTGTAGACAAAAGTAAGGTTTTACACTTAGGCAAGAAAAATCAAATGTACAAGTATAGCAGGGATGTCAAACTGCCGACCCATGCCGAAACTGTGCCCACCCCATTGCCGGCAATGGGGAAAAAGTCACGATACGTCGCGGGTTTGACACCCCTGAAGTATAATATAGGTCAGTGATGGCGAACCTTTTAGAGACCGAGTGCCCAAACTGCAACCCAAACCCCACTTATGCATCGTCGGGTGCCGGGTGCGTGTGGCCCATTGGGTGGCTGTGGCCCATTGGGTAGGCGTGGCTGCGGTGGTAACCGCAGACTGGGTGGGACTAAAAAGTTCAATCAATCAATTCCAACTTTGCAAGACCTTTTTTTTCCCCGCGAGAAGTTGAAATTGACTGATTGAACTTTTATTTTTTGTACACGGCAGCGAAGGCCTAAAGCGAAAAGGTTTTATAAAACTCAGCTGAAGGCCTAGGACTGGGGCAATGGTGTGCATACCCACAGAGGGCTCCAAGTGCCGCCTCTGGCACCCGTGCCATAGGTTCACCACTACTGGTATAGGTGGAACCTGGCTCAATAGCAGTAAATGCGAGAGGGATCTTGGAGTCTAGTGGACAATCATTTAAATATGAGCCAGCAGTGTGTGGCAGTAGCCAAAAAAGCCAACACAGTCTTAGGCTGCTTAACAGAGGGATACAATCAAGATCACATGAAGTGTTAATACCACTTTACAATGCCTTAGTAAGGCCACACTTGGAATACGGCATCCAGTTTTGGTCACCACGATGTAAAAAAGATGCTGAGACTCTAGAAAGAGTATAAAGAAGAGCAACAAAGATGATTAGGGGACTGGAGGCTAAAACATACAGGAAGAACGGTTGCAGGAATTGGGTAAGTCTAGTCTGGTGAGAAGGTGACATGATAGCAGTTTTCCAATATCTCAGGGGCTGCCCCACGGATGGAAACTAATCAAGGAGAGAAGCAACCTGGAACTAAGGAGAAACTTCCTAACAGTGAGGACAATTAACCAGTGGAACAGCTTGCCACCAGAAGTTGTGGGGGCTCCATCACTGGAGGTTTTTGAGAAGAGACTGGACAGCCACTTGTCTGAAATGGCATAGGGTCTCCTGCTTGAGCAGGGGGCTGGACTAGAAGACCTCCGTTATTCTGTTTGAAAATTCTCCCTACATCCATTCCTTTAGTGATCGTTTGAAGTTGCAACAGCCCTGAATACAGTGACTTACGGCCAGTCCTTGCACTTATGACCGTTGCAACATTCCCCGCGGTCACATGATCAAAATTGGCAACCGGCATGTATTTCCAAGGGTTACAGCATCCCGGGGGTCACATGATCGCCGTTTGCAACCTTCCCACCCAGCTTCCGACAAGCAAAATCAATGGAGGGAAGCCCGACTGATTCACTTAACAACGGTGGCAAAACGATGATGAAATTGGGCATAACTCCCTTAACAAACACATCTTGCTTAGCAATGCAAATTCCGGTCCCAATTGTCATAAATTGTGGACTACCTGAAGTGGGATCTACAATTAACAATTGTGGATGGTTAATTAATTATCTTAATTAAGTTTAATTCCACTGGTTAATTGAGAACAATGAATCAGTGGAAGAACGGCTTGCCTTCAGAAGTGGTGGGTGCTTCATCACTGGAGGTTTTTAAGAAGAGGCTGGACAGCCACTTCCAGGTCTATTCTGATTAATTGATTAAATGTTGCACTGAGCAAGGAGGGTGGGACTAGATGACCTCTGAGGCTCCTTCTAATCCATGATTCGGTAGACATTGAGTTAACCTCTTTTCCTGGCTGTGCACAATTCATGAATCACGCCCAAAGATCTGGATTATAACATATCCAGCTAAGCCACCGAAAAGCTAGAACTAACCAGAGTTAAAACCAACCAACGGATAGAGCCACTATCAGCTCTTTTTTTTTATCTAACCTGGTTAAATCAAGGAGAGAACTAAGGAGAAACGTCCTGACAGTGAGAACAATTAACCAGTGGAACAACCTGCCTCCAGACGCTGCAAATGCTCCAACACTGGAAGTTTTTAAGAAGAGACTGGACAGCCATTTGTCTGAAATGGTATAGGGTTTCCTGCCTGAGCAGGGGGTTGGACTAGATGACCTTCAAGGTCCCTTCCAACTTTATTATTATTATTATTATTATTATTATTATTATTATTATTATTATTATTATTGTTCTTGTTGTTGTTGTGGATCATCGCACAGTCAGCCAGATGTTCAGACTAGATTTGGCATTTTGTCTACCTATCGAGTCCTTACCCAGGACCTGGGATAGGCAGATGTGGATGTTTGATGGTATTACAGATATCGTCGCAGGATGGAAGCAGTTCCTAGTAAGGCCGCCTTTTGCAATGACTAATGGCGAATTTGTCAATGCCGATGATGGTGTCCAAGTGGTGCTCCAGTTGTTTTGGAATTGTACCCAAGGCGCCTATTACTATTGGTACTATCCTTGCTTGCTTTTGCCACAGTCTTTCTATTTCTATTTGTAGGTCTTTGTACTTTGTTATCTTCTCCAGTTCTTTCTCGTCTATTCTGCTGTCTCCAGGCACTGCCACGTCCACTATCCAGACTTTTTTGTCTTTCTTATCGACAACTGTTAAGTCCGGTGTGTTATGTTGCAGGTGCTTGTCTGTTTGAATTCTGAAGTCCCAGAGCAGTTTAATTTTATCATTTTCTATGACATTCTCTATTTTATGATCCCACCAGTTTTTGCTTACAATTATTATTATTATTATTATTATTATTATTATTACTACTACTACTACTACTACTACTACTACTACTACTACTACTACTACTACTACTACTATATGCACCTGCGGGAACATAGCTAGCGATTGACCATTGGCGATTGACCTTTTTCCTCCAAAAAGGCGAGAAACCAGCGTGGTACGTTGGATTTCTTTGGGATTTCTGCAAAAAAAAAAGGAAAGGAAAGGAAAATAACGTCGCTTTTTGCATTCTGCAGAAATGTGTTGAAAACATTTTCTCCCCGACGGTCCCGAGAGAATCTGGAATGATTAAAACCGAGAAAAGAAACCTTAATATAGGCATTAAAGCGGCAATCGGGGGTTGGCTGGGAAGAGGGAGCGAGGCGTGAGAGCCGGCAAGACACCAAGAGATGTTTTTCGGAGGTTTTCTCAAATGCCGGGTTGGAAGAGAAAATGGGTTGCTTGCGGATGGAGGCCTGTGGATNCAAAAGTAAGGCTTTACACTTAGGCAAGAAAAATCAAATGTACAAGTATAGCAGGGATGTCAAACTGCCGACCCATGCCGAAACTGTGCCCACCCCATTGCCGGCAATGGGGAAAAAGTCACGATACGTCGCGGGTTTGACACCCCTGAAGTATAATATAGGTCAGTGATGGCGAACCTTTTAGAGACCGAGTGCCCAAACTGCAACCCAAACCCCACTTATGCATCGTCGGGTGCCGGGTGCGTGTGGCCCATTGGGTGGCTGTGGCCCATTGGGTAGCCGTGGCTGCGGTCGTAACCGTAGACTGGGTGGGACTAAAAAGTTCAATCAATCAATTCCAACTTTGCAAGACCTTTTTTTTCCCCGCGAGAAGTTGAAATTGACTGATTGAACTTTTATTTTTTGTACACGGCAGCGGAGGCCTAAAGCGAAAAGGTTTTATAAAACTCAGCTGAAGGCCTAGGACTGGGGCAATGGTGTGCGTGCCCACAGAGGGCTCCAAGTGCCGCCTCTGGCACCCGTGCCATAGGTTCACCACTACTGGTATAGGTGGAACCTGGCTCAATAGCAGTAAATGCGAGAGGGATCTTGGAGTCTAGTGGACAATCATTTAAATATGAGCCAGCAGTGTGTGGCAGTAGCCAAAAAAGCCAACACAGTCTTAGGCTGCTTAACAAAGGGATACAATCAAGATCACATGAAGTGTTAATACCACTTTACAATGCCTTAGTAAGGCCACACTTGGAATCCTGCATCCAGTTTTGGTCACCACGATGTAAAAACTGTTGAGACTCTAGAAAGAGTGCAGAGAAGAGCAACAAAGATGATTAGGGGACTGGAGGCTAAAACATACAGGAAGAACGGTTGCAGGAATTGGGTAAGTCTAGTCTAGTGAGAAGAAGGCGACATGATAGCAGTCTTCCAATATTTGAGGGGCTGCCCCAAAGAAGAGGCAGTCAAGCTATTCTCCAAAGCACTAAAAGGCAGGACAAGAAACAACGGATGGAAACTAATCAAGGAGAGAAGCAACCTGGAACTAAGGAGAAACTTCCTGACAGTGAGGACAATTAACCAGTGGAACAGCTTGCCACCAGAAGTTGTGGGGGCTCCATCACTGGAGGTTTTTAAGAAGAGACTGTACAGCCACTTGTCTGAAATGGCATAGGGTCTCCTGCTTGAGCAGGGGGCTGGACTAGAAGACCTCCGTTATTCTGTTTGAAAATTCTCCCTACATACATTCCTTTAGCGATCGTTTGAAGTTGCAACAGCCCTGAATACAGTGACTTACGGCCAGTCCTTGCACTTATGACCGTTGCAACATTCCCCGCGGTCACATGATCAAAATTGGCAACCGGCATGTATTTCCAAGGGTTACAGCATCCCGGGGGTCACATGATCGCCGTTTGCAACCTTCCCACCCAGCTTCCGACAAGCAAAATCAAAGGAGGGAATCCCGATTCGCTTTACGACCGCATGTTTCATTTAACCGCTGCACTGATTCACTTAACAATGGTGGCAAAACGATGATGAAATTGGGCATAACTCCCTTAACAAACATATCTTGCTTAGCAATGCAAATTCCGGTCCCAATTGTCGTAAATTGTGGACTACCTGAAGTGGGATCTACAATTAACAATTGTAGATGGTTAATTAATTATCTTAATTAAGTTTAATTCCACTGGTTAATTGAGAACAATGAATCAGTGGAAGAACGGCTTGCCTTCAGAAGTGGTGGGTGCTTCATCACTGGAGGTTTTTAAGAAGAGGCTGGACAGCCACTTCCAGGTCTATTCTGATTAATTGATTAAATGTTGCACTGAGCAATGAGGGTGGGACTAGATGACCTCTGAGGCTCCTTCTAATCCATGATTCGGTAAACATTGAGTTAACCTCTTTTCCTGGCTGTGCACAATTCATGAATCACGCCCAAAGATCTGGATTATAACATATCCAGCTAAGCCACCGAAAAGCTAGAACTAACCAGAGTTAAAACCAACCAATGGATAGAGCCACTATCAGCTCTTTTTTTTATCTAACCTGGTTAAATCAAGGAGAGAAGCAACCTAGAACTAAGGAGAAACTTCCTGAAAGAACAATTAACCAGTGGAACAACCTGCCTCCAGAAGTGGTGAATGGTCCAATACTGGAAGTTTTTAAGAAGAGACTGGACAGCCATTTGTCTGAAATGGTATAGGGTTTCCTGCCTGAGCAGGGGGTTGGACTAGATGACCTTCAATGTCCCTTCCAACTTTATTATTATTATTATTATTGTTGTTGTTGTTGTTGTTGTGGATCATTGCACAGTCAGCCAGATGTTCAGACTAGATTTGGCATTTTGTCTACCTATCGAGTCCTTACCCAGGACCTGGGATAGGCAGATGTGGATGTTTGATGGTATTACAGATAATAATTATTATTATGGATCATCGCACAGTCAGCCAGATGTTCAGACTGGATTTGGCATTTTGTCTACCTATCGAGTCCTTCCCAAGGACCTGGGATAGGCAGATGTGGATGTTTGATGGTATTACAGATATCGTCGCAGGATGGAAGCAGTTCCTAGTAAGGCCGCCTTTTGCAATTGACTGATGGCGAATTTGTCAGTGCCGATGATGGTGTTCAAGTGGTGCTCCAGTTGTTTTGGGATTGCACCCAAGGCGCCTATTACTATTGGTACTACCTTTGCTTGCTTTTGCCACAGTCTTTCTATTTCTATTTGTAGGTCTTTGTATTTTGTTATCTTCTCCAGTTCTTTCTCGTCTATTCTGTGGTCTCCAGGCACTGCCACGTCCACTATCCAGACTTTTTTGCCTTTCTTATCGACAACTGTTAAGTCCGGGGTGTTATGTTGCAGGTGCTTGTCTGTTTGAATTCTGAAGTCCCAGAGCAGTTTAATTTTATCATTTTCTATGACTTTCTCTATTTTATGATCCCACCAGTTTTTGCTTACAATTATTATTATTATTATTATTATTATTATTATTATTATTATTATTATTATTATTATTATTATTATTATTACTACTATTACTACTACTACTACTACTACTATTATATGCACCTGCGGGAACATAGCTAGGGATTGACCATTGGCGATTGACCTTTTTCCTCCAAAAAGGCGAGAAACCAGCGTGGTACGTTGGATTTCTTTGGGATTTCTGCAAAAAAGGAAAGGAAAGGAAAATAACGTCGCTTTTTGCATTCTGCAGAAATGTGTCGAAAACATTTTCTCCCCGTCGGTCCCGAGAGAATCTGGAATGATTAAAACCGAGAAAAGAAACCTTAATATAGGCATTAAAGCGGCAATCGGGGGTTGGCTGGGAAGAGGGAGCGAGGCGTGAGAGCCGGCAAGACACCAAGAGATGTTTTTCGGAGGTTTTCTCAAATGCCGGGTTGGAAGAGAAAATGGGTTGCTTGCGGATGGAGGCCTGTGGATNATTATTATGGATCATCGCACAGTCAGCCAGATGTTCAGACTGGATTTGGCATTTTGTCTACCTATCGAGTCCTTACCAAGGACCTGGGATAGGCAGATGTGGATGTTTGATGGTATTACAGATATCGTCGCAGGATGGAAGCAGTTCCTAGTAAGGCCGCCTTTTGCAATTGACTAATAGCGAATTTGTCAATGCCAATTATTATTATTATTATTATTATTATTATTATTATTATTATTATTATTATTATTATTATTATTATTATTATTATTATTAAACTGGACCTACCCCATTCCTGCAACCGTTCTTCATATGTTTTATCCTCCAGGCCCCTTAATCATCTTTGTTGCTCTTCTCTGCACTCTTTCCAGAGTCTCAACCTCTGCAGGACCTCCCTGGGGATACTTATGACCCAGCTGCGAATTTCCATGATCAGCCCCCCCCCCCCAGCCACTCCATTCACATGACTGCATTTCAGCTAATGGGCTGCATTTACAACCATTAAGAGGGTCCAAAGTGAATTTCATTTATTTGGGGCAGGTGGATTCGAGGGTCAGCCTCTCCCTCCCTCCCTCCTCCCTTCCCAACCTTATTTGAGGCATTCAAAGTTATTTAAAAGAATAATAAAGTTGAAAGGGATCTGGGAGGTTGTCTAGTCCAACCCTCTGCTCAAGCAGGAGACCCCATTTCAGAGAAATGATTGTCTAATCTCTTCTTTAAAATCTTCAGGGATGGAGCACCCACAACTTCTGGAGGCAGGTTGTTCCACTGGTTAATTGTTCTCACTGTCAGGAAGTTTCTCCTCAGTTCTAGGTTGCTTCTCTCCTTGATTAGTTTCCATCCGTTGCTTTTTCTTGTCCTGCCTTCAGGTGCTTTGGAGAATAGCTTGACTCCCTCTTCTTTGGGGCAACCCCTGAGATATTGGAAGATTGCTATCCTGTCACCCCTCGTCCTTCTTTTCGTTAAACTAGACATCCCCAATTCTTGTAATCCTTCTCCGTATGTTTTTTTAGCCTCCAGTCGCCACCTAAAATTGCAGCCTCAACTAATATTGCATGCAACTTGAGTTCAACTGAGAATTCCTTTGAAAAACGAGAAGAAAAGGGCTAAATTCGATCCTTGTTACCATTTTGGCAGTGGATATTGTGCATTTCCCACCGGTGGCTGGGGAATTCTGGGAATTGAAGACCACCCATCTTAAAGCTGCCAAAGAAGAATAGAATAAATACTTTATTGTCATTTTGAACGTACGCTGATCGGCATACATTAAAATGAAATTTCGTGGCAGACAGCTGTCAAAGGGCCACCACCTCCAGTACACACTACGTAAATATGACAAAAATAAATACAGAATTATGCATACACCCACATATATGACACAGAGACACTACACAGTCTAGTTTGGATTATGTATATATGTGCATGGCGAGAGAGAAGCTGACCTATACCAGGGGTAGGCAACCTTGGCTCTTTTATGACTCGTGGACTTCAACTCCCAGCATTCCTGAGCCAGCCATGCTGAGGGGAAAGGGAGAGGTTTCCAAGCTGAGCCATGCTGGCTCAGGAATTCTGGGAGTTGAAGTCCACGAGTCATAAAAGAGCCAAAGTTGCCTATCCCTGACCTAGATGATAGATAGATAGATAGACAGACAGACAGACAGACAGACAGACAGACAGACAGACAGACGATAGATACACCTAGACCAGGGGTAGGCAACCTTGGCTCTTTTATGACTCGTGGACTTCAACTCCCAGAATTCCTGAGCCAGCCATGCTGAGGGGAAAGGGAGAGGCTTCCAAGCTGAGCCATGCTGGCTCAGGAATTCTGGGAGTTGAAGTCCACGAGTCATAAAAGAGCCAAAGTTGCCTATCCCTGACCTAGATGATAGATAGATAGATAGACAGACAGACAGACAGACAGACAGACAGACGATAGATACACCTAGACCAGGGGTAGGCAACCTTGGCTCTTTTATGACTCGTGGACTTCAACTCCCAGAATTCCTGAGCCAGCCATGCTGAGGGGAAAGGGAGAGGCTTCCAAGCTGAGCCATGCTGGCTCAGGAATTCTGGGAGTTGAAGTCCACGGTCATAAAAGAGCCAAGGTTGCCTACCCCTGGCCTAGATGGTTTTAGTGCATCTTGGTATTAGACCAATAGCCAGTTCAGCATAGTGGTGAAGGCACCAGGTTAGAAACTGGGAGAACTGGGAGTTCTAGTCCTGCCCTGGGAACAAAGCCAGCTGCTTGATCTTGAGCCAGTCCCTTTCTCTTCGCCCCAAGAAAGAGAAAATGGCAAACAACTTCTGAAAACCTTTTGTCAGGGAAACTGTCCAGGCAGTATCCGAGAATAGGACACAATTAAAAAAAATAAAATACTGTAAGTATCCTCAACTTATGACCACAACTGAGCCTAAAATTTCCGTTGCTAAGCAAGACAGTCATTAAGTGAGTATTGCCCCATTTTATGATCTTTCTTGCCGCAGTCGTTATGTGAATTGCTCTAATTGTTAAGTTAGCTACACGGTTGCTAAGGGAATCTGCCTTNGAATAGGACACAATTAAAAAAAATAAAATACTGTAAGTATCCTCAACTTATGACCACAACTGAGCCTAAAATTTCCGTTGCTAAGCAAGACAGTCATTAAGTGAGTATTGCCCCATTTTATGATCTTTCTTGCCGCAGTCGTTATGTGAATTGCTCTAATTGTTAAGTTAGCTACACGGTTGCTAAGGGAATCTGCCTTCCTCATTGATTTTGCTCGTCTGAAGGTGATTGCATAATCCCGGGACACTGCAACCGTCATAAATCTGAGTCAGTTGCTAAGCAGCTGAATTTTGATCACGTGATGCTGCAAACGGTCGTAAGTGTGCAAAACGGTCTTCACTTTTTTCAGCGCCATTTTAACTTCGAACGGTCACTAAACAAATGGATGTAACTTGAGGACTATCTGTATGAGGTTCGGTGTCTTTGTCGGCTTGTCATTCTTACAGTGGCTCAATCCAATCTTTTGTTTTTAAATCTCTACTTCTATTTTTTGCAGTGTTTCCCTATTATGCCCAATATCTCGACAAAATTGAAGGAATGAAATCTTTTTTTTTCCCCCTCTTCCAGGACCCTCCTTCTGAGCACGGGAGCCCGCTGTGCGCCTCGGCTGCCCAACTCCTGCCCAGCCAAAGGGGCTTTACGAACAGTCCAGCCTCGCTGGCATCCAGTCGCAGCACCACACCTGTCAAAGGCAAGGACCCGAATTTGGTAAGTAGAAGGGTGGTTACAACTCATTGGCTGTGTCTACATCAGAGGTCCCCAACCTTTTGGGCACCAGGGACCGGTTCCATGGAGAAAGGTTTTCCACGGACCGGAGACCACGTGGTTTTGTGTGCTGCTTGCATCCCACAGATGGGGCTTTGCTTGTTTGTGCGGACCGGTTGCTGGCATGCTGCGGCCTGGTACCGGTCCACGGACCGGGGGTTGGGGACCCCTGGTCTACACGACTCCCCCCTCCTCCTTGAATGGATAGCTGATTTACCCTTTAGCAATAGCACTTAGACTTATATACCGCTTCACAGTGCTTTACAGCTCCCCCCTAAGTGGTTTATAGAGTCAGCCTCAACAATCTGGATCCTCATTTTACCGTCCTCGGAAGGATGTGTCATGGAAAAACCCAATGGAAAAGACAAGACAGCAACACAAAACAATAATTCTCACTTTAAGATTCAGAGGTTTATTTTTCTAATACTTTGGAACATAGCGTGCATAATAACACAACGTCACTTACATTAATAACCCATTGCATTGGGGACCACATGGCATAGCAGATTCCAAAGGACAGCTATAGGCCAGTGGCAAATCAATCAGGTCCAGTCCCAACCCTTTATACCAGACATGTCAAACACAAGGCCCCGGGGGCCAGATGCGCCCCGCGAAGTGGTTTCATGTGGCCTGCGAAGCCATCCTGGAAACAGTGAGGGAACGGCCCCCACTGCCTTGGCCCTGGCCCAGGCCAGCCGGGAGCCAATGTACAATTTTGTGGTGGCCATATCTATGCTGAAACGCATTCAGTCTTAGCTCCACAAGGCCGTCCAGAAACAGCAAGGAACCAGCCCCTGTTGTGTTGGCCCCGCCCTCTGGGTGCATGCTGGGGAGGGGTCACCCTTTGTGAGGAATGAAGAAATGGACCATGCCTTGGCGCTTGCCCCGGTCCCCCCCCCTTCTGCCAGAGACCTTCAGAGAGGGATAGAATCAAGATCACGTGAAGTATTAATACCACTTTACAACGCCTTGGTAAGGCCACACTTGGAATACTGCATCCAGTTTTGGTCACCACAATGTAAAAAAAATGCTGAGACTCTAGAAAGAGTGCAGAGAAGAGCAACAAAGATAATTAGGGGACTGGAGGCTAAAGCATATGAGGAACGGTTGCTGGAATTGGGTATGTCTAGTTTAATGAAGAGAAGGACGAGGGGGGACATGATAGCAGTCTTCCAGTATCTCAGGGGCTGCCCCAAAGAAGTCAAGCTATTCTCCAAAGTGCCTGAAGGCAGGACAAGAAGCAACGGATGGAAACTCATCAAGGAGAGAAGCAACCTGGAACTAAGGAGAAACTTCCTGACAGTTAGAACAATTAACCAGTGGAACTACCTGCCTCCAGAAGGGGTGAATGCTCCAACACTGGAAGTCTTTAAGAAGAGACTGGACAGCCATTTGTCTGAAATGGTGTAGGATTCCTGCCTGAGCAGGGGGTTGGACTCGATGACCTCCATGGTCCCTTCCAACTTTATTATTATTATTATTATTATTATTATTATTATTATTATTATTATTATTATTATTATTATTATTATTATTATTATTACTAGTCCCAATCCTACCCAGGCCCCCAAAGGCACCCTTGATGCGAACGATGTAGAGCTGGCCATGCCCACCCAGTAGGCCACAACCACTCCATCCACGCCCACCCAGTAGGTCGCACCCACCCTGGCCACACCCACCCACCCCTCCCCAAGGGCAATTGCAATGCTGATGCGGCCCTCAATGAAATTGAGTTTGGCACCCCTGCTTTATACCCTGTCTCGCTCTAAAACTGTAGTCAGATGGTCTGCTGACTTCTGTTGAACATAACTTTCCACATATACCCGTGTACATTGGAACCCGCATCCATCAGCTACTTTCAGTTCCTCTTTTCCCACGATTACAACACTCACGTTCCAAATATACACAGGACTACCTGCTTTGCTATTTCATGTTGCACAAAGCTCAGTGGATTAAAATATAGTACGTCCTTATTGAGAAACAGCATAAAGTTCAAGTTAAAGCTTCAAATCACTTCTGGGGGGGGGGGCTATTTCAGGTTTGTTCCAGCCCTATCTTATTGTATGAGCTCATATTTTCATCTCCCACAGATGGAAGGCTGAGTCAACCTTGAGCCGGTCAGGATCGAACTGCTGGCGGTGGGCAGAGTCAGGCTGCAATACTGCATTCTAACCACTGCGCCCCCACGGCTCCTATTTTTCCCCCCTTACTTTTTCTTATACAAGTAGTCCTCGACGTATGACCCCAATTGAGCGCAAACTTTCTGTTGCTAAGCGAAACCTGTGTCAAGTGATTTTTGCCTCCATTTTATGACTTTTCTTGGCACCGTTCTTAAGTGGATCCCTGCAGTTGTTAAGTTAGTAAGAGAGTTCTTAAATGAACCTGGCTTCCCAATTGACTTTGCTTGTCAGACGGTCGCAAAAGGGGATCACGTGACTCCGGGGCTCTGCAACCGTTATAAATGTGAGTCGGTTGCACAAGCGTCTGACTTTTGATCGTGTGACCGTGGGGATGGCTGCAATGGTTGTCGGTGTGAAAAATGGTCATAACTCACTCTTTTCAATGCTGTTGTAACTTTGGTCACTAAATGAACCGTTGTAAGTCAAGGACTGCCTTTAAATCAAGTGCATCCGGGGTTGCAAATGCGGCCCCACCCATTATGCTATTTTAGGAAAATAAATTTTAAAATCCTTCTTAAGCATAATTGACTGATTCACTGATTGACTGACGGACTGATTTGGCTCCAAGAATCCAGAGAGTTTATATGAAAAATACAAAATGTAGGTAGTCCTTGACTTAGATCTATTCATTTAACAACAACAACAACAACAATAATGTTGGAAGGGACCTTGGAGGTCTTCTAGTCCAACCCCCTGCTCAGGCAGGAAACCCTATACCATTTCAGACAAATGGCTGTCCAGTCTCTTCTTTAAAATCTTCAGTTTTGGAGCATTCACCGCTTCTGGAGGCAGGTTGTTCCACTGGTTAATTGTTCTAATTGTCAGGAAGTTTCTCCTTAGTTCTAGGTTGCTTCTCTCTTTGGTTAGTTTCCATCTGTTGCTTCTTGTCCTGCCTTCAAGTGCTTTGGAGAATAGCTTGACTCCCTCTTCTTTGGGGCAGCCCCTGAGATACTGGAACACAGCTATCATGTCACGCCCTCGTCCTTCTCTTCATTAAACTAGACAGACCCAATTCCAGCAACCGTTCCTTATATGTTTAGTGACCGTTCAAAGTTACAGTGGCACTGAAAAAAATAACTTGTGACTCATTATGACAGTTGCAGCATCCCCAGCATCACATGATCAAAATTCAGATGCTTGACAACTGGCATGTACTTACGATGTTTGCACTCTCCCCAAGTTACGTGATCACCATTTGTCACCTTCCCAGCTGGCTTCCAACAAGCAGTCAATGGCAGAAGCCAGATCCACTTAACGACCGCAGGATTCCCTTAATCCCTGCAGCGATTTGCTCAACAACTTTGGCAAAAAAAGGCCGTAAAATGGGGGGGAAACTCACTTAACAACGGCCTTGCTTAGCAACGGGAGATTTGGGCTCGGTTGTGGTCATAAGTCAAGGACCACCTGCACCAGAAGGAAAAAGATCTAAGAAGCAAACCACGCTTTGGAGAAATACATCCAGAAACCTCCATCCACACAACTCCCTGGGACTGGGTGAATAAACCAGAGGACTTTGAAGGACCGCATTCTCGGCCTCGTCAAAAATCCAAACCCAGAAACTGGGGGGGGGGGGGGNCGGGGGGGGGGGGGGGAAAAGTGAATATTGCAGAGGAATGAAAAGGGACAGCTGGCAAGACGGGGGGGACCCCCGACAGACGGACAAACAGACAGAACATCTGGGCTGGGAAGATGCTTTTGCAATTCCGTGGCGCTGGTGACACCGGTTGCTAGGCTTCATCTCTGCCTGTTTTCCCTTTTTTCCCCCCTCCCCTCCCCCCCTTCCCCGTTTCCCCCCTTTGGCTGCGCTGGGCTTTCCGTGCCCCCTCCTCAAAAAACTGGGTAGCTCCGTTAATTAGCAGCCCACCAAGGGCTTTGAATTCCAGGGAGGATGTTAATGTATAATTAATTGCTATTAGGGCAGGCGTGCAGAAGGGAGGGGAGGGGGAAGGGGAAGGGGGGGCTGGCCGAGAAACCTGTGTGTTATTATTGTGTGTGTATATGTGTGTGTGAGAGAGAGAGAGAGAAAGAGGGAGGAATGGAGGGATGGATTAGCAGACCATCTGGGCTGGCTTGGGGAGTGGAAGGGGAAAAAAACCTGGAGAAATTGCAGAAGTGGGGATCAATTTTGCAACCCTGTTCCTTTCTCCCCCCCCCCCTTTTTATTTTTATTTTTTTATTTTGCAGCCTGGGAGAACCCCCCCTCTCCTTTCCTGGATTGCTTATTTCCCTCTCTTTCTTGATGGATACAAACAGGGGTCAAATCCGCACTCAAGGCCGCATCCCCACTGTGCAGATTTGATCGATGGCTGCTGTAGAACTTGAGGTGGTGGGGAAATAGGGCGGTGTTGATTGGGCTGTTTAACCCATCAGCCCCAGCCAAGAGAAGGAGGCAAAGCTGGGACTGGGGATACCTTTCCCCTGAATCCAGAACCAGCCCTACTGTGTGGGACCGATAGATTGGGGTTCAATAGAAGCCAAAGGAAAGTAGACTCCGGGTGTTTCTTCTTTTCAAGACATGTTCCCCCCAAATCTGGTACTCTGTGGACTTCAGCTCCCAGAATTCCCAGCCTGGTTTTAAGATCCTAATCTATCCAGAGAGCACAATGTTGCAGCAGCTGGCAGGACGGCTGTAAAAATCGGGGTTCAGCTAGCTAGTTCCCCAGCCAGCATCCATGGACTTCAACTCCCAGAATTCCTCAGCCAGCATTTGTGGATTTCAACTCTCAGCATTCTTTAGCCAGCATTTGTGGATTTCAACTCTCAGTATTTCTTAGCCAGCATTTGTAGACTTCAACTCCCAGAATTCCTGAGCCAGTATTTGTGGACTTCAGCTCCCAGAATTCCTGAGCCAGTATTTGTGGACTTCAACTCCCAGAATTCCTCAGCCAGTATTTGTGGACTTCAACTCCTAGAATTCCTCAGCCAGTATTTGTAGACTTCAACTCCCAGAATTCCTCAGCCAGTATTTGTAGACTTCAACTCCCAGAATTCCTCAGCCAGTATTTGTGGACTTCAACTCCTAGAATTCCTCAGCCAGTATTTGTAGACTTCAACTCCCAGAATTCCTCAGCCAGTATTTGTGGACTTCAACTCCCAGAATTCCTCAGCCAGTATTTGTGGACTTCAACTCCTAGAATTCCTCAGCCAGTATTTGTGGACTTCAACTCCCAGAATTCCTCAGCCAGGATTTGTGGACTTCAGCTTCCAGAATTCTCCAGTCAACATGTGTGGACTTCAACTCCCAGAATTCCCCAGCCAGCATTGCGGAAAATTGAAATCCACACTTCAACAACTTGCCAAGTTTGGAAAACATGCTTGCTGAGGAATTCTGGGAGTTGAAGTCCACATGTTGACTGGGGAATTCTGGGAGCTGAAGTTCACAAATGCTGGCTGAGGAATTCTGGGAGTTCAAGTCCACAAATGCTGGCTGGGGAATTCTGGGAGTCAAAATCCCCACATCCTGTTTTCAGAAGTGACCAATGAGATAATTCAATCAGGATATAAAGGTAAGGTATTCCTCCCCAATCTGTCCCATTCAGGTAGACTACCATAGGTCCTGGAGGTAAATCGATAAAACTTTTACCGCGCTGCTGTACTTAAATCAATCTTTTGTTTCCAGAACGAAACCAATCCAGCTTCTTCCAAATCAACCAGTTTGTCTCCAGTCTCTGAAATACTCACTCCCCGAGCCGGCCCGAGTTACGTGCCTCAGATTGCAAAGCCGTCCACCAGCGATGTTATCAGTAAGTCATTGACTGGGTTTCTTGGTTCCTGCTTCTACTTATTTCTGCCAATTTCTATATTGTTTGCCATGATGATGATGATGATGATAATAATAATAGTAATAATAATAATAATAATAATAATAATAATAATAATAATAATAATAATAATAATAATAATAATAATAATAATAATGTTGGAAGGGACCTTGGAGGTCATCTAGTCCAACCCCCTGCTCAGGCAGGAAACCCTATACCATTTCAGACAAATGGCTGTCCAGTCTCTTCTTTAAAACTTCCAGTGTTGGAGCATTCACCGCTTCTGGAGGCAGGCTGTTCCACTGGTTAATTGTTCTAATTATCAGGAAATTTCTCCTTAGTTCCAGGTTGTTTTTCTCCTTGATTAGTTTCCATCCGTTGCTTCTTGTCCAGGTGCTTTGGAGAATAGCTTGACTCCCTCTTCTTTGGGGCAGCCCCTGAGATACTGGAACGCTGCTATCATGTCCCCCCTCGTCCTTCTCTTCATTAAACTAGACATACCCAATTCCAGCAACCGTTCCTTATATGTTTTAGCCTCCAGTCCCCTGATCATCTTTGTTGCTCTTCTCTGCCCTCTTTCTAGAGTCTCAGCATCTTTTTCACATCTAACTGACCAAAACTGGATGCAGCATTCCAAGTGTGGCCTTACCAAGGTGTTATAAAGTGATATTAACACTTCACGTGATCTTGATTCTATCCCTCTGTTCATGCAGCCTAGCACTGTGTTGGCCTTTTTGGCAGCTGCAGCACACGGCTGGCTCATATTTAAATGATTGTCCACTAGGACTCCGAGGTCCCTCTCAGTTACTACTAAATAATCTAAACAATCATCTAAACAATGTTGGCATTTGCAGTACCCTGAGCTGGGCAGTGCCATCCTCCCTAGTGCCCACTTTCCCAAAATGCTTCCAGCTTCCAGCCACTGGCAGTGGGGTCCTTAATGTGAGAAAATGCAACTTTTTTTGACTTCTGCAGAACAATTGGCACACTCAGAAGTTGCTTAAATGTCCAGGTAGTCCTTGACTTACAACAGTTCGTTTAGTGACCATTCAAAGTTAAAACGGCACTGAAAAAGTGACCTAGGATCGTTTTTCACACTTACGACCGTTACAGCATCCCCATGGTCATGTGTTCGAAATCCAGACAGTTGGCAACTGGCTTATATTTATGACGGTCGCAGTGTCCCTGGGGTCACGTGATCCCCTTTTGCGACCTTCCGACGAGCAAAGTCAAGGGGAGAAGCAGGTTCACTTTATAACCCCGTTGCCAACTTAATAGCAGAAGTGATTCATTTAATAACTGTGGTAAGAAAGGTTGTAAAATGGGTCAAAACTCACTTAACAAATTGTCTCGCTTAGCAACAGAGTTGTTGAGCTCAGTCGTGATTGTAAGTCAGGGGTCTTCAAACTTGGCCCTTTTATGACTGGTGGACTTCAACTCCTAGAATTCCTCAGCCAGGTATGCTGGCTGAGGAATTCTGGGAGCTGAAGTCCACCAGTCATAAAAGGGCCAAGTTTGAAGACCCCTGGTCTGCATCCAAGCTCGCAGTTTCATCAAAATGGCCGACTGAGGAATTCTGGGAGTTGAAGTCCACCAGACATAAAAGGGCCCAGTTTGAAGACCCCTGGTCTGGATCCAAGCTCGCAGTTTCATCAAAATGGCCGACTGAGGAATTCTGGGAGTTGAAGTCCACCAGTCATAAAAGGGCCCAGTTTGAAGACCCCTGTTGTAAGTCAAGGACTACCTGTAATCTGTTTGGCTGAAAAAAACAAACCTCTTTTTTTGTCTCTCTCTCTCAAATAAGCCTTGAGGAGTCCGCTAAATTCTTTCACCAGCAGTTTTGCTTCACCTTTCGGGGTGATGCCTCACGCCGGCCTCAATGGCGAATTAGCTGCACCGAGTTCCTACGTCGGCATCCATCTTTCTGCAGGCCCCGGAGGATACGGACGGTCTCCGCTGGTGAGCTTTGGGGCAGCCTTTCAAATCTGGGGGTGGGGGGAGGCGTTTAAAAGGGAGCAAATTGAAATGAAGCTCAGTTGGGTCAAACTTTCTGACCATCAATCAGTCTGTCAGAAGAAGGTGTCTCAGAATAATGTACTAAACTAGCAGCGTTTCTCAACCTTAGAAACTTTAAGGCAGGGGTCTTCAAACTTGGCCCTTTTATGACTTGTCGACTTCAACTCCCAGAATTCCTCAGCCAGGCACACTGGCTGAGGAATTCTGGGAGTTGAAGTCCACCAGTCATAAAAGGGCCACGTCTGAAGACCCCTGCTTTAAGGTGTATGGTCCAACTCCCAGAATTCCCCAGCCAGCATGGGGAGTACTTGATGATTTTTACTGGCCCCTTCAACATGAGGAGGGATGGACTTGATGATCTTTACTGTTGCCTTCAAGTTTACAATTCCGAGGCAGGAATGTAGCAGGTGTCTCAGAATAATGACTAGCAGTGCTGACTGGGGAATTCTGGGAATTGAAGTCCACCAGTGTTAAAGTTGCCATGGCCCTTCAGCATGAGGAGGAATGGACTTGATGATCTTTATTGTTTCCTTCAACTTTACCACCCAGAGGCAAGGAGGTAGCAGGTGTCTCAGAATAATGGCTAACAGAGCGGGCTGGGGGATTCTGGGAATTGAAATCCACCCATCTTAAAGTGGCCCAAGTTTGAGAAACACTGAGATAAAACATCAAACCAAGGCCTTTGCTCCTTCTTTTAAGGAAGACGTGAGGCTCTAGTCCTCATGGTTTTGAATGTATTAATCCATTTGATCTATGTCTCTGTCTTTCTGCTTTGGCGAGTGTTCAAATTGGCTGAGGGGATGAATTAAGGAAGAATAAGGGACATTGTATTGTGCAGCTTGGTTCTTTGTCAATGTATGCAATTTTGTACTTTTCCATACATAGTCTATAGCAGTGGTGGCGAACCTATGGCACGGGTGCCAGAGGCGGCACTCAGAGCCCTCTCTGTGGGCACGTGCGCCGTTGCCCCAGTCCTAGGCCTTCAGCTGGGTTTTATAAAACCTTTTCGCTTTAGGCCTCCGCTACCATGTGCAAAAAAAAAAGTTCAATCAATCAGTCAATTTCAACTTCTCGCGGGGAAAAAAAGATCTTGCAAAGTTGGAATTGATTGATTGAACTTTTTAGTCCCACCCAGTCTGCTGTTACCACCCAGCCACACCCACCCAATAGGCCACACCCACCCGGCATCCGACGATGCATAAGTGGGTTTTGGGTTGCAGTTTGGGCACTCCATCTCTAAAAGGTTCGTCATCACTGGTCTATAGACTAGCCATTTCTATAACATCGAAACTGAATGTCAACGCTGCTACCATTGGATGTTTTTGCATTGACAACAGATGGAAATGTAGCCATTTTTTCCCTTTCGCTTTTAGAGTTAGATGATGCTGGGAGGGGGGATGTGGATGAGAGTCTAGCTAGACATAACAACACTAAACTCAGTGGGAGAATCAAGGTTGTTGTAACCAGAGCTGATAATGAATTGGCCGGGCTGGAGAACTGGAGAGGAAGCCCAGTGCTTCAAGCTAATTGGGGAATGTGATTTATGACTGTCAATTGGAGGAGGGAATTGTGCTTTGATACTAGGTGCCCAGGGGAGGGGAATTCAGTTTTTGGCTTCAGTTATGTAAGTGCCGATATTATGCTACTCGAATAAAAGATCCTTTACGGTAAACAATGCCTCGAAGTTCTTGTGAAGAATTTCATCTGTCGGAACCATGACACTGAGCGTTAAACTGGAAAGCTTCCAAAGATACAACACATTTTCATCACGAGTGAAATTGATCCCTGATTTCTTCCTTGGTTTCCACAGGTGGCTTTTGAATCTCACCCACACTTGCGGGGATCCCCTCTCTCGGCCTCCCTCCCTGCAGTCTCAAGCAGCAAGCCGTAAGTTGGGTTTCCTGGTTGGGAGAACAAGAAATTGTGATTTTTTCTCAGTGGATTGCAAGCACGGGCAGTGTTTTATGTATTTTATGTATTTATTTATTTATTTCTATGCCGTCCATCTTGTCCAGAGGCGACTCTAGAAGATTTACAAGCGATAGAAACAAAAAGATAAAAGACACGAAAAGATTAAAATAATAACTTAACATTGGTTGACTTTTGGGGGTTTAGGATAGCGATCTCCAAAGTCTTTTATCAGTAAAACAAAACAAAACAAAACATTATAAGTACAGGTATGACTTAAGCGACATAAATTCTGGACTCAATTGCGGTCGTATGTTGAGGACTAGCAGTAACAGCCGTTAATTCTCTGCTCCTCCTAGGGCAGTGGTGGCAAACCTATGGCACGCGTGCCAGAGGTGGCACTCAGAGCCCTCTCTGTGGGCACTTCTCTGAGCTTCTGGTGGCGGGCTGCGGAGCCCCAGAGTGCGCCGGTTGAGGGGCCAGCAGGCTGTGGCTGCTGACGGACACTGTCGGCCCCCATACGCTTGCTGGCCTCTGTGTGCAGAGGCCGATGGTGTCAGGCAGCAGCTGCCCTGGCCCCTGCCTCACCTTGCCCTGCGACAATGGCACCTCCACCCTGCCTCACCTCACCCCGCAGGACGAGCCTCCTGCCCACCACCCCACCTGCCAGAGACCCCCTGGATCTCCCCCAACCCTGCCTGGCCCCCACGACCAACATCGAGGTGACCACGCCCACCTTGGCCACACCCACCGTCTGCCATGACCACCATAGCCACGCCCACCCACTGGGCCCCGCCCACCTGGCACCTGGCAATAAATAAGTGGGTTTTGGGTTGCAGTTTGGGCACTCGGGCTCTAAAAGGTTCGCCATCACTGTCCTAGGGCCTACTCCTTCCACGTAAGCGCGGACGGGCAGATGCAGCCGGTGCCCTTCCCGCCCGACGCCCTGATCGGCTCCGGGATCCCGCGCCACGCCCGCCAGCTGCACACGCTCTCCCACGGCGAGGTGGTCTGCGCCGTCACCATCAGCCACTCCACCCAGCACGTCTACACAGGGGGCAAAGGCTGCGTCAAGGTCTGGGACGTGGGGCAGCCGGGCACCAAGACCCCCGTGGCGCAGCTGGACTGCCTGGTACGTAGAAGGAAGACCTTTTTTAGGATGGTCTGAAAAACAATCTCTGTTGTTATTGTTGTACCTTTTTTGGGGGGGGGGGAGGGCACATTTCAGTGGATTTGATTTGAGGTTTTGCTATCGTTCATGCTAAGTTGTGGATCGAAAATGGGCTCCTCTTAATTAGCTTCTTTGATTTTTCAGGATCCAGGTTTTGGGTACCAAGTAGCAGCTGCACTCACACAACACGTAACAGAATAACAGAGCTGGAAGGGACCTTGGAGGTCATCTAGTCCAACCCCCTGCTCAAGCAGGAAACCCTATGCCATTTCAGACAAATGGCTGTCCAGTCTCTTCTTAAAAATTTCCAGTGTTGGAGCATTCACCGCTTCTGGAGGCAGGTGGTTCCACTGGTAAATTGTCCTCACTGTCAGGAAATTCCTTCTTAGTTCCAGTTGCTTCTCTCCTTGATTAGTTTCCATCCGTTGCTTCTTGTCCTGCCTTCAGGCGCTTTGGAGAATAGCTTGACCCCCTTCTTCTTCGTGGCAGCCCTTCAAATATTGGAACACTGCTATCATGTCTCCTCCAGTCTTTCTTTTCATTAAACTAGACATACCCAATTCCTGCAACCGTTCTTCATATGTTTTAGTCTCCCCTAATTTATCTGTTTAAACCAGGGGTCTTCAAACTGGGCCCTTTTATGACTTGTGGACTTCAACTCCCAGCCAGCGTTGCTGGCTGAGGAATTCTGGGAGTTGAAGTCCACAAGTCATAAAAGGGCCCAGTTTGAAGACCCCTGGTTTAAATCAACCAATTTCCTGCTGGATCTTTCAATGTGCTGGATGAATGTCGTCCATAGAGGGCTAAAATAGTCTCACCAAATACAGATAGTCCTCAGCTTACAACCATTCATTTAGTGACCATTGGATGTTATGACAGCACTGGAAAAAAAGTGACTTGATACCAGTCCTCGCACTTATGACCGTCACAGCATCCTCATAGTCATGTGATCCTAATTTGGGTGCTTGGCAACCGGCACGTATTTCGGATGGTTGCATACTCCCAGGGTCATGTGATCAATCATCATTTGTGGCTTTACCAGTCGGTTTCTGACAAGCAAAGTCAATGGGATGGGGGAGCTGGATTCAGTTAATGACCAAATTTTTATCTCATGACCGCAGGACGGCTGCAGTGGCCAAATCTGCCAGGACTGGTGGTAAGTCATTTTTTCAGTGCTGTCATAACTTCGAACAGTTGCTAGAGAAATGGTCGTAAGTTTAGACAGGGGTCGGCAACCTTGGCTCTTTTATGACTTGTGGACTTCAACTCCCAGAATTCCTGAGCCAGCCATGCTGAGGGGACAGGGAGAGGTTTCCATGCTGGCTCAGGAATTCTGGGAGTTGACGTCCACGAGTCATAAAAGAGCCAAGGTTGCCTACCCCTATCCTAGGATGAAGATTAAGAACAGGGGTCTTCAAACTTGGCCCTTTTATGACTCGTGGACTTCAACTCCCAGAATTCCTGAGCCAGCCATAAAAGAGCCAAAGTTGCCTACCCCTGGTCTAGGACTACCTCTTTGCTACCAGGGCCGAATGTGCATTGAAGATGCGGTGAAAGATGCGGTGAAAGATTTCCTGACAGTGAGAACAACTAATCGGTGGAACGATTTGCCTCCAGAGGTTGTGGGTGTTCCATCCCTGGATCTTTTTAAGAAGAATTTGGAGAGCCATTTCTCCAGAGTGGTATAGAATTGTTTCTCAACCTTGATGGCTTGAAGATAGGCGGACTTCAACTCCCAGAATTCCTCAGCCAACCCATGGGGGGGGGGTCCCTTGCTGAAGGGGACTAGAACAGGGACTAGAACGGGACTAGAACAGGGGTACTAGAACTGAAGGGGACTAGAACAGGGGTAGGCAACCTTGGCTCTTTTATGACTCATGGACTTCAACTCCCAGAATTCCTGAGCCAGCATGGCTCAGCATGGAAACCTCTCCATTTCTCCTCAGCGTGGCTGGCTCAGGAATTCTGGGAGTTGAAGTCCACCAGTCATAAAAGGGCCAAGGTTGCCTACCCCTGGACTAGAAGACCTCCAAGGTCTTTTCCAACTCTCTTATTCGGTAAAATCAGCTTCCTCCAGTACTTTCCATTCAAAAAAGGTCGGCAAGTTTCTAGTCCATAGGACTGTAAAGATATTTTCGAACCACCTTCTTATAATTTGAGAGATGCCAGGGGGTAGGATGGGGGGGAAACTAGGCTATGAGGTTTAGGTAACTTTCTGCCTTTCTCCCTCCAGAACCGAGATAATTACATCCGTTCGTGCAAACTTCTTCCCGACAGTCGCAGTCTCATCGTTGGGGGTGAGGCCAGCACCTTGTCCATCTGGGATTTGGCAGCCCCCACGCCCCGGATCAAGGCCGAGCTGACCTCCTCTGCCCCAGCCTGCTACGCCCTGGCCATCAGCCCCGACGCCAAAGTCTGCTTCTCCTGCTGCAGCGACGGCAACATTGTGGTCTGGGATCTGCAGAACCAAACCATGGTTAGGTGAGATCGACGATGTCTAGTCTGGTATTTCCCAAGATTGTTTTAGAACAGGGCTTTTCAACCTTTTTACCCATTGTACCACTTTTAGGATATGGCAATATCCGAGTACCACCAGTCACCTAGCAAGGTGTCAAAAAGGAAAAAAGTGATGAAGTATAGATAGTCCTCGACTTACAACAGTTCGCTTAGTGACTGTTCAAAGTTACAATGGCACTGAAAAAAGTGCCCCCCAAGCCACAGCCGAGCAAGACACCTACCTGCCTGCCCGCCCGGCGGCGCTCTTCCTCCTGTTCGAGGTTTTCATTGTTGTGAGCATTTCTGTTGAGGATTGGCAGCGGGGGTGGGGTGGGGGGGTGTTTGGTTTTTATTCCCCCTGTCTGCTGGGTGGTTGCAGCAGGTTTTGGTCACTTCAACTGACCCTGGGACACTGTGACCGTCATAAATATGAATCAGTTGCCAAGCATCTGAATGTAAATCACAAGACCCTGGAGATGCTGCAACATTCCAGCTGATTGGTGCTTCTTCTGGGCTCAGCAGAAGCACCAGGATCAGCGCCGAGCTCCAGCTGGAGCCTGGCGCTGATCCTAGCGCTTCCACTGAGCCCTGACAGCCCTGCAGCTCCAGCCGTCTCTCGCTCAGGCTTGTGCGGTGCTGCGACCGGTTCAGCTCATTCCCCTCCCTCGCTACCACTTTTCTAGGATGGTCGCGTACCACCTGCCAGGTGCCAATGTACCACAGGTGGTACCCGTACCACTGGTTGAAAAGCCCTGTTTTAGAAGATCAGTGGTAGATGCTAGGCAATTAAATCCCCAAAGGTAAAACTTTATTGGATACACCATCACGGAACTGAAGAAGCAAAACCAGCTCTGGGTTTCCTGTGCAAAAGCGAGGGAACAATAGATTCCCTTACTCCCATCCACCGGGTGTTCACATTGTCCAATAGAATAGAATAGAGCTGGAAGGGACCTTGGAGGTCTTCTAGTCCAGCCCCCCCCCCCCGCTCAAGCAGGAGAACCTATACCAGAATTGAACACTGGGTGCTATCTAACAAAATGAAATTCAGTGGTGAAAAAAGTAAGGTTCTATATTTAGGCAAGAAAAACCAAATGTACAGGTATAGTATAGGGGGTACCTTGCTCAATAGTAGTAACTGTGAGAGGGACCTCGGAGTCCTAGTGGACAATCATTTGAATATGAGCCAGCCGTGTGCTGCAGCTGCCAAAAAAGCCAACACAGTGCTAGGCTGCATTAACAGAGGGATAGAATCAAGATCACGTAAAGTGTTAATACCACTTTACAATGCCTTGGTAAGGCCACACTTGGAATACTGCATCCAGTTTTGGTCACCACGATGTAAAAAAGACGTTGAGACTCTAGAAAGAGTACAGAGAAGAGCAACAAAGATGATCAGGGGACTGGAGGCTAAAACATATGAGGAAGGGTTGCTGGAATTGGGCATGTCTAGTTTAACGAAGAGAAGGACGAGGGGGGACAGGATAGCAGTGTTCCAATATCTCAGGGGCTGCCCCAAAGAAGAGGGAGTCAAGCTATTCTCCAAGGCGCCTGAGGCAAGCTGTTCCACTGGTTAATTGTCCCCACTGTCAGGAAGTTTCTCTTTAATTCCAGGTTGCTTCTCTCTTTGGTCAGTTTCCAACCATTGTTTCTTGTCCTGCCCTCTGGTGCTTTGGAGAATAACGTGACCCCCTCTTTTTTGTGGCAGCCCCTCAAATACTGGAATACTATCACCATGTCTCCCCTATTTCTTCTTTTCTTTAGACTAGCCAAACCTAAGTCCTGCAGCCGTTCTTTGTATATTTTAGTCTCCAGCCCTTTGATCATCTTAGTTGCTCTTCTGTGGACTTTTTCCCAACGACTCAACATCTTTTTTGTAGTAGGGTGACCGAAATTGGTTGCAGTCTTCTTTTTGTTATGGGAACAGTCCACTTCTCCATTGAGCACCTGTGTAAGTGACCTTGGCATTCTTTCAGGCTCTCATGGTCTGCTTGGAATTCCGTTTCCTCCCTTTGCTTTCTACCCTTCCTCCCTTTTCTATGGCAAGTTGATTAGCATTAGAAGCTAGCAGTCCTCATAGCAGTTCAATCTTGACAGAATAGTTGTGAAACACTGAGGATGGAACTCTGACAACCTTACCGGGAAGCCCTCGACTTACGACCATTCGTTTAATGACCGTTCAAACTTATGACACTGAAAAAAAATGACCCGTGGACCGTTTTTACACTTACAACCATTTCAGCATCCCCCTTGGTCATGTGATCAAAATTCAGATGCTTGGCAACTGACGTGTACTTACGATGGTTGCACTGTCCCTAGGTCATGTGATCTGTGACCTTCCGAGCCAGCTTCTGACAGGCAAAGTGTCAAACCTTCA
The DNA here is from genome assembly GCF_001527695.2 of Protobothrops mucrosquamatus. Classification (NCBI taxonomy): domain Eukaryota; kingdom Metazoa; phylum Chordata; class Lepidosauria; order Squamata; family Viperidae; genus Protobothrops; species Protobothrops mucrosquamatus. The sequence continues at coordinate 285,858 of NW_015388388.1, forward strand.
AATGCTCTGAGATCAGCCAGGTTTCTTTGCTTTTCAGTTGCCACGGCAACGGGAGGGGGGGGAAGATGCATTCTTTTTGTTTAGTCAAAACAATAACTTTCCTGTGGGAACCAAGGTCAAGCAGCTTTAATGTTTGGCGGGCTGGAGTTAATTGGGGATTGTGATTTATGACACATACAGGGGTGGGGAGTTCAACTTTTACTTTGTAAGCTTTTTTGAGGGGGAACTATAAAATAATAATAATAATAATAATAATAATAATAATAATAATAATAATAATAATAATAATAATAATAATAATAATAATAATAATAAAGTTGGAAGGGACCTTGGAGGTCATCTAGTGCAACCCCCTGCTCAGGCAGGAAACCCTATACCATTTCAGACAAATGGGGCTTTGGAGAATAGCTTGACTCCCTCTTCTTTGGGGCAACCCCTTTCAGTCTTGGTTTCACCTATGTTCATGCTGATATTACGTAGCCATTAAAATTGTTCTTTGAGGAAACAATTGCCTCAGAGTTCTTATTTCTACTGGTCCTATCTATCGGAACCGTGACACAAAGTTAATGGGGGATGCCCAGTTCCCCTTAACAACCACACGATTCATTTAACAACTGCAGTGATTCATTTAACAACTGCAGAACTCTCGCAAAAAAGGGTGTAAAATAGGGTAAAGCTCACTTAACGACTTCATTGCTAAGTAATGGACATCATGGGCTCCATTGTGGTCATAAGTTGAGGACTGCCTGTATTTAAATCCTTCTTCATTCCCGAAGCAGAAGAACTAAAATATTTCTTCAACTTTAATAAGAACCAAACGAAAGCTTTCGGTTGCATGTTGCATGCTGCTATTCTGTCAATTTTATTCTTCTGCTGATATTTATTCAAACCATACATTGTTTAAACCTGGTTTGTTCAGAAAAAACACACTGGCTAAGGTACTCCCAGCCCCCAAAACAAATACAGGTGGTCCTCGACTTATAACCATAACAGAGGCTGGAATTTCTGCCTTACATTGCGATGGTTGTAAAGTGAGGCGCCCACACATGTGACTTGATTTTAATGACCGTTGTTTTTTTTTGTGAGGTGATTGTGACTGAATAAAAATAAATAAGAAGCTGGGAGTTTTTTGCTAGCTTCTGTGTCCCCTTTGCAGGCAGTTCCAGGGTCACACGGACGGGGCGAGCTGCATCGATATCTCCAATTATGGCACCAAACTCTGGACCGGCGGTTTGGACAACACCGTCCGATGTTGGGACCTCCGCGAAGGCCGCCAGCTGCAGCAACACAACTTCAGCTCCCAGGTCAGCTAGGGAAGGGGTGGAGACTTTTGATGGACAGCCTATGAGCAGGTGGGGTCTCCAATAGCAACCAATCAACCCTGAGAAGGGGGTGGGATCTTGGCACACCAATATTGGACAAAGTGGTGATGATTACAGGTAGTCCTCATTTAGCGATCACAATGGGACCAGCAACTCTGTCACTAAGTGGAAAATCACATGACTTTAATGGGCTTTACATCTATTCTATTCTATTCTATTCTATATTCTATTCTATTCTATTCTCTGTACTATATTCTGTTCTGTTCTATTCTATTCTATTCTATTCTATTCTGTTCTGTTCTATATTCTATTCTATTCTATTCTGTTCTATATTCTATTCTATTCTATTCTCTGTTCTATATTCTATTCTATTCTATTCTATTCTATATTCTATTCTATTCTCTGTTCTGTATTCTATTCTATTCTATTCTATTCTATTCTATTCTATTCTATTCTATTCTATTCTATTCTATTCTCTGTTCTATATTCTATTCTATTCTATTCTATATTCTATATTCTATATTCTATATTCTATTCTATTCTATTCTATTCTATTCTATTCTCTGTTCTGTATTCTATTCTACTTTACTCTACTCTACTCATTCTGTGCCATTCCATGCCATCCTGGCCTTTTTAAGCTTTAATTTTCAACTGTCCTCATCTTTCTTTCTTTCTTTCTTCCTTCCTTTCTTCCTTCCTTTCTTCCTTCCCTCCCTCCCTCTTTTCTTTCTTTCTTTCTTTCTTTCTTTCTTTCTTTCTTTCTTTCTTTCTTTCTTTCTTTCTTTCTTTCTTTCTTTTCCTTCCCTTCCTTCCTTCCTTCCTTCCTTCCTTCCTTCTCACCCATCTCCCTCCTTTCTCTCCAGATCTTCTCCCTGGGCTACTGCCCCACGGGAGAGTGGCTGGCGGTCGGGATGGAGAGCAGCAACGTGGAAATCCTCCATGTGATGAAATCGGAGAAGTACCAGCTGCATCTTCACGAGAGCTGCGTCCTCTCCCTGAAGTTCGCTTCCTGTGGTAGGTTGCGTGGGTAAGAAAGAGGAGGCTGCTGTTGAAGGTCCAGGCATCCTTACTAACCCATCTGTCATCACCCTGGTTGCATTCGCACAACCCACTTAGCCAAGTCACAGTTCCACACCACAATAAAATGCAGGAAAGAAACAAAAAGATTTGAAGAAGGTGGTTTTTGAAGAAGAGATTGGACAGCCCTTTATCCGGAATGGTAGACTTGTGGACTTCAAGGGCTGGCTGAGGAATTCTGGGAGTTGAAGTCCATAAGGCTTAAAGTTGCCAAGTTTGAAGACCACTGGTATAGGGTTTCCTGCTTGAGCAAGGGGTTGGACTAGAAGACCTCCAAGGTCCCTTCCGACTCTGTTATTCTATTCTCTATAAGCTGGATGCTTTTAAATGTTGGAGTGGGGTGGGTGGTTATATTCATGACTTGATGTATTGGACAATTTCTCCACAAGGGTTAATTGAACTACCACATTCCATATGTTGTCTGAATGTGGCCTTCATGTGAGGAAAGGAAGATGGCTAATAATAATAATAATAAAGTTGAAAGGGACCTTGGAGGTCATCTAGTCCAACCCCCTGCTCAGGCAGGAAACCCTATACCATTTCTGACAAATGGCTGTCCAGTCTCTTCTTAAAGACTTCCAGTGTTGGAGCATTCACCACTTCTGGAGGCAGGTTGTTCCACTGGTTAATTGTTCTAACTGTCAGGAAATTTCTCCTTAGTTCCAGATTGCTTCTCTCCTTGATGAGTTTCCATCTGTTGCTTCTTGTCCTGCCTTCAGGGGCTTTGGAGAATAGCTTGACTCCCTCTTCTTTGGGGCAGCCCCTGAGATATTGGAAGACTGCTATCATGTCCCCCCTCGTCCTTATCTTCATTAGATATACCCAATTCCAATATCCAATTTCTAGATGACCTCCAAAATCCCTTCCAACAACAACTAATATTATTACTACTTCTTCTTCTTCTTCTTCTTCTTCTTCTTCTTCTTCTTCTTCTTCTTCTTCTTCTTCTTCTTCTTCTTCTTCTTCTTCTTCTTCTTCTTCTTCTTCTTCTTCTTCTTCTTCTTCTTCTTCTTCTTCTTCTTCTTCATCATCATCATCATCATCATCATCATCATCATCATTATTATTATTATTATTATTATTACCTTTTTCAGTGCCATTGTGACTTGGAATGGTCACTAAATGAGCACTCTTAAATGGCTCCTGGGACCTCAGAAGGGGCTCTCTCCCTTCCCATCTGTAATGTTCGGGCACACAGACCGGATCTCTTCTCTGTTTTTCCTCTCCTCTCTCACTACAGGCAAATGGTTTATCAGCACGGGCAAAGATAATCTGCTTAACGCGTGGCGGGCTCCCTACGGTGCCAGCATCTTTCAGGTAATGGAGACCGAGGCTTGCAAAGCTGTTGGTTGAATGCTTTCGCTCTCTGCAGAAAATGCAATGCAATCGGGGGATTTCTGGATGGGGAAGCAGACCGTACGATTCAGCTGGGATTGGTTTTAAGAGGACCCAGGTTGTAACGTGGCTCACTTCTTAGAGCTACCATAGAAGTTGGGACTTTTCCTTCAGCATAAATATTCGGGCGTAATTCTAGACAACTGCTCTTGCCCTAACCATGGGCATGATGTCAAATTTAATTTAATTTAAATTTAATTATTTTTTAATTTAATTTAATAATTTAATAATTTAAATAATTTAAATAAATTTAATAATTTAATTTTTTAATTTAAATAATTTATAATTTATCACACCTTTATTTTTATAAATAACTTGCTAATATATCTAACAATCCTCCCTTCTCCTATTGTCCCAACAGGCGTGTGAGGTGGGTTGGGCTGAGAGAGAGAGAGAGGGAGAGAGGGAGAGAGTCACTCGGGTGACTTTCATGTCTAAAGTGGGACTAGAACTCACTGCCTCCTGGTGATTGGTCCAAAGTCACCCAATCAGCTTTCATACCTAAGGCAGAACTAGAACTCACCGTTTCCTTGTGATTGGCCCAAAGTCACCCAGCTGGCTTTCATGCCTAAGGTGGGACTAGAATTCAACATCTCCTGGTGATTGGTCCAAAGTCACCCAATCAGCTTTCATACCTAAGCCAAAACTAGAACTCACTGTTTCCTTGTGATTAGCCCAAAGTCACCCAACTGGCTTTCATGTCTAAGGCAGGACTAGAACTCACTGCCTCCTGGTGATTGGCCCAAAGTCACCCAACCAGCTTTCATGTCTAAGGCAGGACTAGAACTCACCGTTTCCTAGTGATTGGTCCAAAGTCACCCAACTGGCTTTCCTGCCTAAGGCGGGACTAGAACTCACTGCCTCCTGGTGACTGGCCCAAAGTCACCCAGCTGGCTTTCTTGCCTAAGGTGGGACTAAACAGTTTCCCAGTTTCTAACCTGGTACCTTAACCACTAGGCAAAACTGCCTCTCTGTTGATAGAGCGCCAGTTGACCATCTACCACCTTAAATTCCACCCAATTAAAGTTGAATACGTAGGATAAGGACCATTACAAAAAATTTCAATTTCGGTCGAGTGTAGCAGTGAAAGAATTAAGGGCCTGGTAGCTAGCGGGGGGAAAAAGCTGTGTTACTTCCCTAAACATGGCTTTTTCTAGTTAATAGTTAATCCAGGGCTATTATTCAGTCCTTGTGGAGGCACCAAAGGTTGCCAAAAGGAGACACCAGTAATTGGCATTGCCAACCGAGACGTCTTGTGCAAATCTGACGAATTTCCCAAACGTGAATGTTGGCAGAATCCATCCGTTTCTTCCCTTCATTTCCTTGCTTTCTTTTGCAGTCCAAAGAAACGTCCTCCGTTCTAAGCTGTGACATCTCGGCTAATGACAAGTTTATCGTGACTGGATCGGGAGACAAGAAAGCCACAGTTTACGAACTGGTCTACTGAGGCACCACGTTCCTCACCTCGGATGGCTAAGGAGGCCCAAAGGCTTTCCGTTCTCCGGAAAAAATGTATTTTCCCCACTGGCTTCGGAGACTGTGGTGCTGAAACGACCTTGGTGCTTCCATCCCTCTTTGCAGATGCAGGACTAGAAACTTGAGAGCGGAGAGTGTCGGGAAGATATTTTTCTCCTCTCAAGAAGCAAGGGGTGCTTGTTTGGGTGTCTTTCAGGTCCCCAATGGACCAAAATCTTTTCATTATCCCCCTGAAGGGTCCGGAAAAATCACCTCAGAAGGGTGTGTTTGACAAGCTGAGCAGCCAATCCGCATCTGGCTAATCAGAGCCCCACCCACATTCTGGCCACCCGAATGCTAGTCCGTATTTTCATTTTTTTGGGTGCAAGCAAAAAAGCGGCTGCATTTACACCAGCGGTTCTCAACCTATGGGTCACGACCCCATTTGGGGTCGATCGGCCATTTCACGGGGATCACCAAGCAAGGCTGTCCGCCATTTTTTTTGTCCATTTTTTTCCCCCTTTTCCGGCGGGTGCCTTACCTCCCTTGGGCTGGGCCAGCTGGTGGTCGGCCTGCTCCGTCTCTGCCGCTTGCCAGCTACGCCTCGGCTGGCGCAGGGGGCGGAACCATGCATGCGCGGCGCTCCCGGGCAGGGAAAGTCCTCGACTTACGACCGGTTGGGTAGTCCTCGACTTATGACCGGTTTAGTCCTCGACTTACGGCCGGTTTAGTCCTCAACTTACGACCGGTTGGGGGTCGCGGCATTAAAAAGGTTGAGAACCACTGATTTACACCTTGCAGGTAGATCCACAGGTCATCCCTGACTTATGATCAGTTGCTTAGTGACTGTTCGAAGTTACGACGGACCCCCCCAAATGGGACTTATTTAAAGTTGCAACTTCTTGTTCACCTCTGTGGTCATGTGACCAACAGCTACTTATGACCTGGCCCTCATTTACAGACGTTTACTTCAACTTGTGACGTTTTTGCTGGAAAAGTATTTACTTTGTTTCTGGGGGGGGAAAAAAATCACCCCTTAGGATCCATTATGGTTGTAAATTGAGGATTATCTGTAGTTAGCCCACTTTTTTGCACATGGGCTGGATCCGGCACTGTCCTGTTTCAGCTGCTCTGCAGCTCCCTCTCTTTTTCCTGGAGGACTGAGTGGGCCAATCTAGACTCTTACTCTATGATTGCCTATTTTGGCTGATCCAGATTTGATTCATAAATACTTTTTGATACATTTTAGGGTTAAACCTGCCTGCTTTTTTTCCAAACACCCAACCAGGTTAGAAGGACCACACAAGAATTTCCACCATTGACCTGGTTAAGCACATCATGAGAATCTAGCCAACATTATTATTGGCCACTGATTCTCACAGCGAGAGCAGTAGCTCGGATGATGATGATTGCTGCTTTTCGGAAAACCACAGATGCATGCCTCTTAATGTTCTTTTTGCACTTTTGAACATAATGTACAAAAATTTGTTAGCTCAATCTGTTTATGGAAAGAACTTTCCAAACGTTAAGTGCGTAGATGGAAAAATAAAACATAAAAAATATGTAAAACCTGTAAAGCTTTTTTTTTTTAAAAAAACCAAACTTTTATGATGTATTAGAATAGTACCCAGCCTTGGCAACTTGAAGATGTGTGGACTTCAACTCCCAGAATTCCCTAGCCAGAATGCTAGTTGGGGGATTCTGGGAGTTGAAGTCCATTAACGCTGGTTGGGGAATCCCTCTCTCCTGAACCAGACAAAAGAAGTTGTACTGGAGCATGTGGGGAAAAGTCCAATCCCAGCAAATCAACAATTCTAATTGGAAGCCACTCCTGGACTATTTATGAGAAGCGGAGAGAAACAAAACTTTGATTTGGGGATTCGAGGATTAGAATGACATGGGTTTATGGAAGTAATGGAGACACTTGTTAATGTTAGAGTCAGATGTGTGTTTTTATCTATTATCTGTAAGAAAAACAAAGTCTGGAAGCCATTCCTTTTTTCCCCTCTCTGCCCTTTTATCTTGCCTTTGGTCCTTTTTTCTATTTTCTTTGTTGATTTTTCATGTTTTTCAAATTTATAGATAACAGATTAACAGTAATAGAGTGGAAGGGACTTTGGAAGTCTTCTAGTCCAAGATAGATGGATAGATGACAGATAGATAGATAGATAGATAGATAGATTGATAGGTAGCTATAGATAAATAGGTAGAGATGATAGAAGATATAGATAAGATATAGATGATATACAGTAGATAGATGATTGATAGATGATAGGTAGCTATAGAGATGATAGAAGATATAGATAGATAAGATATAGATGATAGATAGATAGATAAGGGGATAGATTGATGATAGGTAGCTATAAAGATAGGTGGAGATGATAGATATAGATGATAGAGATGATAGAGATAAATAATAGATAGATAGATATAGATAGGTAGATAAACATAGGTAGAGATGATAGAGAGATGATATAGATAGATGATAGATATAGATAGGTAGATAGATTAGATAGATAGATAGATCTAGATTAGATCGATAGATCGATATGCAGTAGACAGACAGACAGACAGACAGACAGAGAGAGAGATAGCTTATAGGTAGATGTAGGTAGATAGTGACTGGTCATAAATTGAGGACTACCTGTATGGTATACAGGATCTGTAAAGTTTTTAATTTTGGCTCTGTGTATTGTGGGCATCCAGTCGGGGCCTTTCAATAAATCTTTTAATTGGATTTTCCACAATTTAAGTCATAAACATTTGCAATCCGGCAAATTCCTTCCCTGAACATTTGTATCCTTCCACAACTTAAGAGAAACAGCTTTCTAAGTTTCCCACAACCCTCCAGGATCCACAACCGTGTTCCCAAGCACTAGAGGCATTAAAAAAAAGAGAGAGACTAAAATCTTGTCCCTATCGCTATTCCGTCTTACCTCCCTCTGTCCTCGACTTCCTGAAATGTTTCAGTTCTTCTGCACTCTGAACACGCTTAGAAAAACTAAGGTGTTTTTCAGAGTTGCACAAAGGCCAGGGGTAGGTCAATCAAGTCAAGATGGTGCCCGCCCCCCCCTCAGCGTGCGAGGGCAGCCCCACCCCTTTTTCACCCATGAAGGATTCTCGCAAAACGGAAGAGATCGAGATAGGTCAAGTAACCCAAACACCATCATCTCTTTATTGAAAGTTCGTTATTTCCTTTTTCTTTAAAAAAAGAAAAAAAAATTAGAATACACAACAAACTTTTCCAAGAAATTTCAATGTGAACACACACTTGCGCGCACTCACGCACGCACACACGCACACACCAAAGAGAGAGAGCCAACCCTTGTTCCCACCATGCCACGATAAGAACAACTCGGGAGAGACACCGCGAAGCTCCGCAAACGCATCGGGTTGCGTGGAAGACGGAGGGGGCTGCATTCGCACAACCCACACGGCGTCCTCGTTGTGGGTTCCGGGTTCCTGGTTCCGCTCCCGGACTTGTTCAGGGGATTTATTCTTTGGCTGGATAAAAACAAACAAACCCGAGAAGGGGCGCACAAAACAGCCGCCCCTTTCTCTTGCGGTCAGTTTGGAACAACGCCGGGACTCGGGTCAGTACATGACTTCGTAAACAGACGCCTTCTTGTCCCCGGATCCGGTGACGATGAATTGATCGTCTGTGGAAATATCGCAGCTAAGGACGGATGAGGTTTCTTTCGACTGCGGAGACAGGAAGAAGGGAAGGTTACGCAAAGGGAGACGGGTGTGGGTGTGTAGAACAGGTAGTCCTCGACTTACGACCGCAACAGAGCCCCAAATTTCCGTTTCTAAATGAGACAGTTAAGTTAGGGGACAGTTAGGGGACTGGAGGCTAAAGCATATAAGGAACAGTTGCTGGAATTGGGTATGTCTAGTTTAACGAAGAGAAGGACGAGGGGGGACATGATAGCCGTGTTCCAGTATCTCAGGGGCTGCCCCAAAGAAGAGGAAGCCAAGCTATTCTCCAAAGCCCCTGAAGGCAGGACAAGAAGCAACGGATGGAAACTAACCAAGGAGAGAAGCAACCTAGAATGAAGGAGAAACTTCCTGACAGTGAGAACAATAAATCAGTGGAACCACCTGCCTCCAGAAGCGGTGAATGCTCCAACACTGGAAGTTTTTAAGAAGAGACTGGACAGCCATTTGTCTGAAATGGTATAGTGTTTCCTGCATGAGCAGGGGGTTGGACTAGATGACCTCCAAGGTCCCTTCCAACTTTATTATTATTATTATTATTATTATTATTATTATTACTATTATTATTATTATTATTATTATTGAGTTTTGCTCAGTTTTACGACTTTTCCTGCCACAGTCGTTAAGTGAACCGCTGCATAAACCGCTGGTCATAAATTGAGGACGACCTGTATGGTGTACAGGGCCTGTCAAGCTTATTAACTTTGGCTCTGTGAATGGTGGGCATCCAGTCAGGGCCTACCGATACATCTTTTAATTGGATTTTCCGCAATTTAAGTTACAAACCTTTGCCATCCCGCAAACCCCTTACCCAAAAATCTGCATCCTTCCACAACTTAAGAGACACTAAGTTGTTAAGTTAGTAACACAATGGTGAAGCGAATCTGGTTTCCCCATTGACTTAAGCAGTCAGAAGGTGGCAAAAGGGGATCGCGTGACCTTGGACACTGCAACCATCATAAATTTGTCTGAAATGTTAAAGGGTTTCCTGCCTGAGCAGGGGGTTGGACTAGATGACCTCTTCTCGTCTCTTCTCTTCCTATTCTATTCTTATTCCTATTCTGTCCTATCCTATCCTATCCTATTCTAAATCCAGTTGATCATACGATGACCGGCTTTACAAGTGCCACGACTTACGACAGGCTCGTAAGTGGAAGACTTCCTGTATGCACTGAATTCCTCCCAAGAACTTCGGATGTCGTAATGTATCTACATAGTATATGTGCAGATCCATGTTGTTATTATTATTTTGCACCTTTTCCCGTTCTGCAATATCTTGTCTCATTTGGAGATAGATTCCCATATGCTACTCATCACAAGGAAGACTCACAGAAAGAGGCTTTTAAAATTATTTCCCAAGTTTTGCTAATATGGAATTCTTCCTTCCGTCCCACACGATAGGGTTAATATTTTGACTTTTCACCCAGTTCTCTTCTGCACATTATCAGAGTATTTACCATAATATCAAGATCTGTTTCCTGACCAGTCAATATCGGCAAAAACCACAGTTAGTGAGAACATCAGGGAGTTGACCTTGACTTGAAGGCAGCTGTGCTTGTTTTGTTGGATGCAAAACAATTCTGTTTATGTCTTTTTTTTTCAATGTTTTTGCTTCTCTTCCTGCCTTGAATAATTCGAGTAAATGGATTGAGGGCATCGGAAGAGGTCCCAGCAATCCAATCGGTAGTTTGGAATTATTTGGTACAGGAATTATTGCCATCATCTTACCCACAAAATAGCCACTGTCTTACTGGACTTTGTACAAGAATCCTTAAGAAAGTTCTTTAAAAGCACTACAAAAATCTATCTATCTATCTGTCTGTCTGTCTCTACCTCTCTTATATCTATCTATCTATCTATCTATCTATCTATCTATCTATCTATCTATCTATCTATCTATCTATCTATCTATCTGTCTGTCTGTCTGTCTGTCTGTCTCTATCTATCTGTCTGTCTGTCTGTCTGTCTCTACCTCTCTTATAATCTATCTATCTATCTGTCTGTCTGTCTGTCTGTCTGTCTGTCTGTCTGTCTGTCTGTCTGTCTGTCTCTATCTATCTATCTGTCTGTCTGTCTGTCTGTCTCTACCTCTCTTATATCTGTCTGTCTGTCTCTATCTATCTATCTAGATGGATGGATGGACGGACGGACAGACAGACAGACAGAGAGAGAGAGAGAGATATAGAATAGAGCTGGAAGGGACCTTGGAGGTCTTCTAGTCCAGCCCCCAGCTCAAGCAGGAGAACCTCTATCGTCTCAAACAGGTGAATGTCCAGTCTCCTCTTAGAAACCTCTAGTGATGGAGTGCCCACGATTTCTGGAGGCAAAGCTGTTCCACTGGTTGATTGTCCTCACTGTCAGGAAGTTTCTACTTAATTCCAGGTTGCTTCTTTCCTTGATCAGCTTCCAACCATTGTTTCTCGTCCTTCCTTCTGGTGCTCTGGTGAACAACCTGGCCCCCTCTGCCTTGTGGCAGCCCCTCAGATACTGGAAACCTAGCATGTCTCCCCTGTTTCTTCTTTTCTTTAGACTAGCCAAACCCAAGTCCCGTAGCCGTCCTTCGTATGTTTTAGTCTCCGGGCCTTGGATCATCTTAGTTGCTCTTCTCTGAATTTTTTCTAACTCTCAACATCTTTTTTGTGATATAGTGACCAAAACTGGCTGCAATATTCCAGGTGTGGTCTTACTAGGGCTTTGTAAAGCGGTACTAGTACTTCACACAGAGACATACGTATATACTTTGTTGTAACTTTGAACGGTCACTAAACGAATGGTTATAAGTTGAGGACTCTCAGTATTGTTCAAGATTACTATAGCACCAAAATCCTGGGCCGTTGAGCTTTTCTAATCAATAAACAAACAAAACAGGCTTTCGTGAGCAGCAATACGGCCCTCCCACTTTCCAAATGTACGGCATAAAATGGAGAAGATTAAACATTAACCAGTTATAGCTTTGCAACTACAGGGTGTAACTCTTACCTGGAATATGCTGGCTCCATAAGGGGTCCGCCAGGCGTTTAGCAGATTGTCCTTCCCTGTACTGACAAACCATTTTCCTGTAAGTGGGATAAACGGAAGCAAGCTTACGGGTCTCTTCGAGGTCTGATCCTGGTTAGCTTATTTCCAAGATCAGGCAAACTCAGTTAGGGAGGGAGTTTTGTTTTAAACTCGCTATTCGACGGTTCTGCGTATCTCAGGCAATGTGCAATACAAATCCATCAGTAAGAGCAGTATTCTGCAAACTCTGCCACTTTAAGACAGGTGGACTTCAACTCCCAGAATTCCCCCCACCAGCACCCCAATGGTGCCCAAAACCTGGAATGTTTTGCACAGAATCCCGGAATAGTGGACCTGGAAGGTACCCCAAAGATCATCTCTAGTCCAATCTTATGCATTGTGCAGGAAAAAAAAAATAGAATCCTAAAACTGTGGATTTGGAAGGCACCCTAAAGATCATCTAGTCCAACCCCCTGCACGGTGCAGGAAAAAAAAAAGAATCCTAAAATCGTGGAGTTGGAAAGTTCCCTAAGGATCATCTAGCCCGGCCCTCAGGAGTCTGCAGAAAAAAAAAACAGAATTCTAAAACAGTGAAGTTGAAAGGCACCCCTAAAGATCATCCAGTCCAACCCCAGTGCTCTTCCAGAAAACCAATCCAGCCATTCTTGAGAAGGGGCGATTTCTCTCTCCCAACACCTAGAAGCAAAATTGTGTAATCTTGTACAGTTGAAGTCCCTCTGTCTTAAAGTGGCCAAGTGTGGAAAAACACAGAGTTAGCGCATCTTCACAACACAAACAGGCATGTGGAGGGTGAAAGGAGCCCCTTTAAGGAATGACACCTACCACAGGAAGCGAACTTCAGGGAGAGGACGCAGCTCTCGTGAAGATGCAGCTGGTACTTCTCCGATTTCGTCACGTGGAGGATTTCCACGTTGCTGCTCTCCATCCCGACCGCCAGCCACTCTCCCGTGGGGCAGTAGCCCAGGGAGAAGATCTGGAGAGATAGGAGGGAGATGGGTGAGAAGGAAAGAAGGAAGGAAGGAAGGAAGGAAGGAAGGAAACAAAAAAAGAAAGAAAGAAAGAAGGAAGGAAGGAAGGAAGGAAAAAAAGAAAGGAAAGAAAAAAGAAAGGAAAGAAAGAAAAGGAAGAAAGAAAGGAGGAAAGAAAAAAAGAAAAAGAAAGGAAGGAAGGAAAGAAAGAAAGAAGGAAAGAAAAAAGAAAGGAAGGAAGGAAAGAAAGAAAGAAATAAAGAAGGAAAGAAAAAAAGAAGGAAGAAAGAAAGAAGGAAAGGAAAAAAGAAAAGAAGGAAGGAAGGAAAAAGAAAAGGAAAGAAAAAAAGAAAGGAAGGAAGGAAAAAGAAAGAAGGAAGGAAGGAAGAAAGGAGGAAAGAAAAAAAGATAAAGGAAGGAAGGAAGAAAGGAAGGGACAGTTGAAAATTAAAGTTTAAAAAGGTTTGAAGGCCAGGATGGCATGGAATGGCACGGAATGAATAGAGTAGAGTAGAATAGAGTAAGGAAAAAGATGGGGCACTTGCAACAGAAGTAGAGGAAATGGAGGCAGAAACTAAAACCGGCCCCAAATTCAGTCTGAAGATTCTAGTCCTCACGATGGCCAAAGCCAGATGAGGGTTGCAATCTCACCAAACCCAAGATGAGGAAACGGAGGCACCACATTAAAAGTCTGAAGATTCTAGTCCTCGTGATGGCCAAAGCCCGATGAGGGTTGCAACCTCACCGAAACCCAGAAAAGGGGCAGGACAGTTTTCACGAGAGATAAAGCTTAACAAGAGAAGCAGGAAGGCACGAAGCCGCCCTTGTGTTTTACAGACTTTCTGGCATGAAATCCCACCAGGACTGCCCCAATTTTGCTGGGCCCTCCTTCTTAAGCTCCCCAACCTGTTTTCTCCCCTCTATCCCGGCTGACCTGGGAGCTGAAGTCGTGCTGCTGCAGCTGCCGGCCTTCGCGGAGGTCCCAGCATCGGACAGTGTTGTCCAAACCGCCGGTCCAGAGTTTGGTGCCATCATTGGAAATGTCGATGCAACTCGCCCCGTCCGTGTGACCCTGGAACTGCCTGGAGGGAGAGGAGAAGGAGGGGAAAGAGGAGGCGGAAAGAAGAAAAAGAGAAGAAGGAAAAAGAGAAGGAAAGAAAGAAGCATTGGAGGAAGGAGGAGAAAAGGAAGAGGAAGAAGAGGAAGAAAAAGAGGGAGAGATGAATACAAGAAAGAGGAGCAGATGGAAGAAGAGAAGGAGGAAGAAAAAAGAGAAGGAAGAAAAGAAGCATGGGAGGAGGAGGAGGAAGCAGAAAAGAAGAACACCGAGGAAGAGGAGGAGAAGGAAATGAAAAGAGATGGTGGAAGAAAAAGGGAAGAAGCATAAGAAAAAGAGGGAAGACGAGAAGCATGGAAGAGGAGGAAGAAGAGGAAGAATAGGAGGAAGAGGGGAGAAGGAAGAGGAGGAAGAGGAGGAAGAGAAGTAGCATGGGAGGAGGAGGAGGAGGAGGAGAAGAAAGGGAAGAAGAATAGGAGCAGGAAGAGAAAGAAGACGGGGGAAAGAAGAGGAAGAGGAGGAAGGAGAAGAAAAGAAAAATGGAGGAAGAGGATGGAAAGGAGAAAGAGAATCATGAGCAAAAAAAAATATATATTCACATTCCACGGATGTCGCATTATCTTCAGGAACTCATTAACCAAACTCATGCACGTTCCTAGTCCTTATGGACATAAAAGTGTGCCTGAGTGCATTTCATAGCCATGCCTGCCAGAAATCAGTGGAACATCACAAAAAAAGCATTCCCTTGGGGTGGACTGTCTCCACCACTTGCAAAAGCTGAGAATATATCAATATCGGAGACACCCTATAAATAATTGGCATCCTTTTGATGACTTTTTTTGTTTTATGGAACCAGCCTTCCGATCACTTGTATTCCCTTTTAATAATAATAATATAATAATAATAATAATAATAATAGAGTTGGAAGGGACCTTGGATGTCTTCTAGTCCAACCCCGTCAGGCAGGAAACCCTATACCAGTGATGGCGAACCTTTTAGAGACCGAGTGCCCAAAAACTGGCCCCGCCCCCCTACCCCACCCCCTGCCCCACCCCCACCCCACCTGCCCGCAGGGCCACTCACTGCCTCCAGGGCCCACCGCAGATCGCCCAGGCAGCCCAGCAGCGCCATGGCATCCACACACCCTCTGCCCGTGCCCTGCAGCATCAACTGTGTGCGATGGGGCGTGAGGGCAGAGTCTTGTCTACGCTGCCTGGCTGCCATGTCCTTAGCTACACTGCTCCACGTGGGCCACGCTCGGGGGCGACTCCTCCAGGGGGGCTGCTGGTGAGGAGGGGGTCACAGGGGGAGGCAAGGCTGGGGCAATGGCACGTGGGCCCACAGAGAGGGCTCCGAGTGCCACCTCTGGCACCCATGCCATAGGTTCTCCACCACTGCCCTATACCATTTCAGACAAATGGCTGTCCAGTCTCTTCTTAAAAACTTCCAGTGTTGGCGCATTCACCGCTTCTGGAGGCAGGTTGTTCCACTGGTTAATTGTTCTCACTGTCAGGAAGTTTCTCCTTAGTTCTAGGTTGCTTCTCTCCTTGATCAGTTTCCATCCGTTGCTTCTTGTCCTGCCTTCAGGCGCTTTGGAGAATAGCCTGACTCCCTCTTCTTTGGGGCAGCCCCTGAGATATTGGAACTCTGCTATCGTGTCCCCCCTGGTCCTTCTCTTCATTAAACTAGACATACCCAATTCCAGCAACCGTTCCTTATATGTTTTAGCCTCCAGTCCCCTATTGGTTGATACAATGCAGAAAAATGGGAAAATATTTCAATTAACTATTAGGTTTAATGGCAATATTAAAATCAACATTAAGTTAAAACTTCTGCCTGGTCTGTTTTAAGAGGACCCCAAAGGTGAGAGGTGCCTTGGCCAAACTCCGTGACTAGATGGGTGCCTGGAGTTGGTGCTTTCCCACGCCAAGCGGTCACGGCAGCCCCTCGGATCCGGAGGAGAGTCCTTACCGAACCAGCGTTTGGTTCTGCAGATCCCAGACCACGATGTTGCCGTCGCTGCAGCAGGAGAAGCAGACTTTGGCGTCGGGGCTGATGGCCAGGGCGTAGCAAGCCGGGGCGGAGGAGGTCAGCTCGGCCTTGATCCGGGGCGTGGGGGCCGCCAGATCCCAGATGGACAAGGTGCTGGCTTCGCCCCCCACGATGAGGCTGTGGCCGTCGGGAAGAAGCTTGCAGGATCGGATGTAGTTGTCTCGGTTCTGGGAGGGGGGGGGAGAGAAAAGAGAAAATCAGGAAGGGGGGGAAGACACAGCACCCCCCCATCCCTTGCCAGGGGCAGGGGATTGGGCCCTCAAATCTGCTTCCTGGGAAAGATACAATTCCTCCTTTCTGGAGCCTTCGAGGAGATTGTTAACAGAAAAGTTCCTGGCTCCTTCGGTGAGCATTAAAAGCAGGAGAGCCGTAAAAATAAGACAGCCCGACTTTAAATCTAGGATGTCAGTGTAAAGCATTCATGCTATAAACCACCATAAGTGTTTCTGGGAAGGATGAGCATTGGCCGGAAAGATTTAAAGCTAAGGAAACAGCTGGGGGGGGGGGGAGAGGGAGGGTTTCTTTCAATTGGCTATGGAAGGAAGGAAGGAAGGAAGGAAGGAAGGAAGGAAGGAAGGAAGGAAGGAAGGAAGGAAGGAAGGAAGGAAGGAGAGGGGATTGAAAGTGGGAGTAAAGGAAGGAGGCAGGGAAGGAGAGCAAGAAGGGAAGGAAGGGAAGGAAGGAGAGGAAAGACAGGAAAGGACGGAAAGAGAAGGAAGGAGGAAAGGAAAAAGGGAGGAGAGGGAAGGAAGGGAAAAATGGAAAAGGGGGGAGGGAGGGAAGGAATGAAGGGAGATAAAAGAAGGGAGAAGAGACTGAGGGAAGAAGGAAAAAGAGGAGAGGGGACTGAGAGAAAGAAGGGAAGGATGGAAAGGGGGAGGGAGGGAGGGAAAGAAGGAAGGAGAAGAAGGGAGAAGAGACTGAGGGAAGAAGGAAAAAGAGGAGAGGGGACTGAAGGAAAGAATGGAAAGTGGGAGGGAGGGAAGGAGAAGAAGGAAGAAGAGACTGAGGGAAGAAGAAAAAAGGGACTGAGGGAAAGGATGGAAAGAGGAGGGGAGGGAGGAAAGGAAGGAAGGAGAAGGAGGAAGAAGAGACTGAGGGAAGAAGGAAAAAGAGGAGAGGGGACTGAAAGAAGGGAAGGATGGAAAGTGGGGGAGGGAGGGAAGGAAGGAAGGAAGAAGAGACTGAGGGAAGAAGAAAAAGAGGAGAGGGGACTGAGAGAAAGAAGGGAAGGATGGAAAGAGGGGGAGGGAAGGAAGAAAGGAAAAGGAGGAAGAAGAGACTGAGGGAAGAAGGAAAAAGAGGAGAGGGGACTGAGGGAGGGAGGAAAGGAAGGAAGGAGAAGAAGGGAGAAGAGACTGAGGGAAGAAGAAAAAAGAGAGGGAACTGAGGGAAAGAAGGGAAGGATGGAAGGAGAGGGAGGGAAGGAAGGAGAAGAAGAGGCTGAGGGAAGAAGAAAAAAGGAGAGGGGACTGAGGGAAAGAGGGAGGGAGGGAAGGAAGGAGAAGAAGGAAGAAGAGACTGAGGGAAGAAGAAAAAGAGGAGAGGGGACTGAGGGAAAGGGAAGAATGGAAAGGGGGAAGGAGGGAAGGAGAAGAAGGAAGAAGAGACTGAGGGAAGAAGAAAAAAGAGAGGGGACTGAGGGAAAGAAGGGAAGATGGAAAGAGGAGGGGAGGGAGGGAGGGAAGGAGAAGAAGGAAGATGAGACTGAGGGAAGAAGAAAAAAAGGGACTGAAAGAAGGGGAGGATGGAAAGAGGAGGGGAGGAGAAGAAGGAAGAAGAGACTGAGGGAAGAAAAAAAAGAGAGGAGACTGAGGGAAAGAAGGGAAGGATGGAAAGAGGGGGAGGGAAAGGAGGGAGAGAGGAAGGAATGGATGGATAAAAGGAAGGAATTAAGGAAGGAAAGGGGAATGGAAGAATGGAAAGATGAGGAAGGGAAGAGACAGAAATAAGGAGAAGGAGGGAAGAAAAAGAAAGATCTGGGGAAGGATCATCACAAAATCCAATCTAGACTCGACCCAATGCTTTGCCCACGACCATTCGGGGCCACTCCTGCTTCTTCGCTTACCAGGCAGTCCAGCTGCGCCACGGGGGTCTTGGTGCCCGGCTGCCCCACGTCCCAGACCTTGACGCAGCCTTTGCCCCCCGTGTAGACGTGCTGGGTGGAGTGGCTGATGGTGACGGCGCAGACCACCTCGCCGTGGGAGAGCGTGTGCAGCTGGCGGGCGTGGCGCGGGATCCCGGAGCCGATCAGGGCGTCGGGCGGGAAGGGCACCGGCTGCATCTGCCCGTCCGCGCTTACGTGGAAGGAGTAGGCTCTGGGGGTGGGGGGGGGGAGAAGGACAGACAGAGCCAAAGAGAGAGGCCTGCTTATAGACAACCTACAAAGGGACTGTGGGGAAGAGAGCCGAGCAGCTGGAATCGAGCAACATCTGGAAGACGAGATCAGATATGAAGCCACGCTCTCTGAAGCTCTCCGCCTTTGGCTCTGCTCTCCAGCTCTTTTTGACATTCAAGTCTCGCGCTTTCGGTCTCTCTGGATCTCAGCTAAAACGCTTAAAATTCTCCCCCTCCCCCTCCCCCACTCCCGGAGAGAGAGAGAGAAAAAAAGAACCCTGCAGCAATTAAGAGCAATTTAATAGTAGCTGGATGGATAAAGAGAGGAAGGGAAGGGAGAAGGGGAGGGGAGGGGAGGAAAAGGAAGGGAAGAAAAGAGGGAAAGGAAAGAGGGAAAAGAAGAAAGGAAAGGAAAGAAAAGGAAGGGAAAAGAAGAAAAATGAAGAGAAGAAGGAAGAAAAGAGGGAAAGGAAAGGAAAGGAGAGGAAAGGAAGGGAAGAAAGAAAACAGGGAAGGGAAGAAAAGAGGGAAAGGAAAGGAAAGGAAAGAGGGAAAGGAAAGGAAAGAAAACAGGGAAGGGAAGAAAAGAGGGAAAGGAAAGGAAAGGAAAGAGGGAAAGGAAAGGAAAGGAAAGAGGGAAGGGATGAAAAGAGGGAAAGGAAAAGAAAGAGGAGAGGAGAGGAAAGGAAAGGAAGGGAAGGAAGGGAAGAAAAGAGGGAAAGGAAAGGAAAGGAAAGGAAAGAGAGAAGAAAAGAGGGAAGGGAAGGGAAGAAAAATGAAGAGAAGAGGGAAGAAAAGAGGGAAAGGAAAAGAAAGAGGAGAGGAAAGGAAAGGAAGGGAAGGAAGGGAAGGAAAGAGGGAAGAAAAGAGGGAAAGGAAGAAAAATGAAGGGAAGAGGGAACAAAAGAGGGAAAGGGAAGGGAAGAAAAGAGGGAAAGGAAAGAGAGAAGAGAAGAAAGGAAAGGAAAGGAAAGGAAGAAAAGTGAAGGAAAGAGGGAAGGAAAGGAAAGGAAAGAGAGAAGAAAAGAGGGAAGGGAAGGGAAGGGAAAGGAAGAAAAATGAAGAGAAGAGGGAAGAAAAGAGGGAAAGGAAAGGAAAGAGGGAAGGGATGAAAAGAGGGAAAGGAAAAGAAAGGAGAGGAGAGGAGAGGAAAGGAAGGGAAGGAAAGGGGAAGGAAGGGAAGGGAAGTGGGAAGGGAAGAAAAGAAAAGAGGGAAAGGAAGGGAAGGGAAAGGAAGAAAAATGAAGGGAAGGGGGAACAAAAGAGGGAAAGGGAAGGGAAGAAAAGAGGGAAAGGAAAGAGGGAAGAGAAGAAAGGAAAGGAAAGAAAAGGAAGAAAAGTGAAGAAAAGAGGGAAAGGAAAGAGAGAAGAAAAGAGGGAAGGGAAGGGAAGGGAAGAAAAATGAAGAGAAGAGGGAAGAAAAGAGGGAAAGGAAAGGAAAGAGGGAAGGGATGAAAAGAGGAAAAGGAAAAGAAAGGAGAGGAGAGGAGAGGAAAGGAAGGGAAGGAAAGGGGAAGGAAGGGAAGGGAAGTGGGAAGGGAAGAAAAGAAAAGAGGGAAAGGAAGGGAAGGGAAAGGGAGAAAAATGAAGGGAAGAAAAGAGGGAAAGGGAAGGGAAGGGAAGAAGAGAAAGGAAATGAGAGGAAGGAAAGAAAAGAGGGAATGGATGAAAAGAGGGAAAGGAAAGGAAAAGAAAGGAGAAGAGAGGAGAGGAGAGGAAAGGAAGGGAAGAAAGAAAAGAGGGAAGAAAATGGGAAGGGAAGAAAAGAGGGAAAGGAAAGGACGAGGAAAAGGAAAGGAAGGAAAAGAGGGAAAGGAAGGGAAAAGGGAAGGAAAGAGGGAAGGGAAAGGAAGGAAAGAGAGAAGGAAAGGAAGGAAGTTTGGAATTTTTGCCCTGCATAATGTCCAGGACCTCCGTCCCGGAGAGGAGGGCCTTGATTCCTCCCCCCCGACGCTTTCAAAATGGATGCCAGAGATGCGGCTGAGCTTCACTTACGGCTTGGCAGAAGTCATGCCGGCCTGCATTCCCGCAGAAAGGCCTGAGGCCCTCAAATGCGCGTGAGGATCATAAGCGACCTAGAAGGACAGGAGGATCTTCGGTTAATGCCAGGGAGGACCCCCCTTCCCCGGCTAAGGGGCCTTCTCCCCACAGACTCACCAAAGGGGAACGCCCGTAGCTGCCCGTCCCCACGACGGCGGCCCCGTTCAGCTGGGGGGAGACCAGGTGCAGCCCGGCGTAGGCGCCGGTGCCCACCATGTCGCCGTTGACTGAAACATGGGCGACGTTAAAAGCCGCTTGATAGGAACTTTGGACGGTGAGCGGATTCCGCAGGCTCAAAGCTGGAACCAAAAGAGACGATTCTCTCGTTCATTTTCCCCAACGGCTTCAAATTCACCCCAAAACAGTGCTGCTCGGCCTCAGCAGCTTTAAAATGTGTGGACTTCACCTCCCAGAACTCCCCGCCGGCAGAATTCTGGGAATTTACACCCACAGATTTGGACTGAGGAATTCTGGGAGTTTTAACTCCACAGATCTGGACTGAGGGATTCTGGGAATTGAAGTCCACAGATCTGGACTGAGGAATTCTGGGAGTTTTAAGTCCACAGATCTGAACAGGAATTCTGGGAGTTTTAAGTCCACAGATCTGAACTGAAGAATTCTGAGAGTTTTAAGTCCACGGATCTGGACTGAGGAATTCTGGGAGTTTTAAGTCCACAGATCTGAACTGAAGAATTCTGGGAGTTTTAAGTCCACGGATCTGGACTGAGGAATTCTGGGAGTTGAAGTCCACAAATCTGGACTGAGGAATTCTGGGAGTTTTAAGTCCACAGATCTGAACAGGAATTCTGGGAGTTTTAAGTTTACATATCTGGACTGAGGAATTCTGGGAGTTTACGTAAACAGATCTGGACTGAGGAATTCTGGGAGTTTTAAGTCCACGGATCTGGACTGAGGAATTCTGGGAGTTTACATGCACAGATCTGGACTGAGGAATTCTGGGAGTTTTAAGTCCACAGATCTGAACTGAGGAATTCTGGGAGTTTTAAGTCCACAGATCTGAACTGAAGAATTCTGGGAGTTTTAAGTCCACGGATCTGGACTGAGGAATTCTGGGAGTTGAAGTCCACGGATCTGTACTGAGGAATTCTGGGAGTTTTAAGTCCACAGATCTGAACTTACGGTCTTAAAAGCAGGCCTGCATTTCAATTTAACTCCCCTTTCTCTCTCCATCACTCTCACCCACACTCACTTGTCCAATCTTAAACTTCAAAAAATAAGCAAGCTATGTGTTACACACTTTCTAAGTCAATTAACATTCTGGCCAACCACTTTTAGCCTGCTAGTAACTTTTATGAGCATATTGACAGGGGTGCTTTAAAACTGTCCTTTCATCAGTTCCACATCTTCCTTCAGATAAATTTGGTCTTCCACTTTATTATGTTTTTACTGCTTTCTTAATAGCTTTACTGGTGATGCCTTCCTGCCACAGATACTTTCCTCCCTACAAAAAGAAAAAAAACCTCTTTGCAACTCTTTGTTAATCCAATGGGAATTGCTTTAAGTTTCTAGTCCTTATGACATGCACAGACGTTTGTGAAACAGAACCAGGGCGATTTAAAACTGGCCATTTTAAAAATTATGAACTTCAGTAAAAAGGACAGTAGATTTATCTTCATCGATCAGATGCCCAGAAAACCTTTTGTCAGTGCGGCAAAAAAAAACAAAAAGAACCCAGAAATTTTATCAACATAATCTTTGTGCATTGCAGCAATAGGAAACTTTCTTTCAGTTTTTTTTCTGAGTTCTTCAGACTTCGAATTTATTTTTTATTTTTTTACCAAAAAAAGTATGTTTCTTCTTCACCCAGGGGCCGTATAAAAATTTGCCCTTTTTTTTTTTTGTAAGTTCTGTTATACTGCTGACTCCACAACTATTCATTCTGGCTTCGTAAGACTTCACAAAACAATCATACTTAAAAATTTTTTAAAACAGTTTAGAAAAATGGAGAGAGAGAAAGGGGTTGGGGTAAAGTGGGGAGATATTCATCTGATTCCTAATTTTGCATTTGCCTTTCATCAGGGACCCTATTATTAATTCCCACCCCCACACTACAGTTAGAAAACTAGCACCTGTGTGCTAATTTTCTCAATGCAGGGAGGGGCCTCAGCAATGTTGCAAGGTGTAATCTCCCCTTAAACCACTTCCAGCATCCCTTTTCACCCTCCACATTACCGAGCGACTCCACCGTCTGCTTCGCTACTCCTGGACGGAACTGGGAGAGGCTGCCAGACGATCCGGGCATAGGTCCATCGCCTTGGGAATTTGGGGTGTTGGACTTCAAACCGGGAGTAACTGCTTTCTCTACCTGCAAAATACTGCTTATTTATTGACATGAAAATGGAAAATTAAAATAAAAGGCTCATTTATTCGTATTCGACCCCCACCCCCCAGCTTTCCATGGTCCACACCGATCCTCAAATTATTTGCATTTCTTCCTGTTTATCTATCTTTGCCTGTTCGTCCATCTATCTATCTATCTATCTATCTATCTATCTATCTATCTATCTATCTATCTATCTATCTATCTATCTATCTATCTATATCTATCTATCTTCTGTGTCTGTCTGTCTGTCTGTCTGTCTATCTATCTATCTACTATATCTTCTGTGTGTCTGTCTGTCTGTCTGTCTGTCTGTCTGTCTGTCTGTCTGTCTGTCTGTCTGTCTGTCTCTCTCTCTCTCTCTCTCTCTATCTATCTATCTATCTATCTAACTATCCATCCATCCATCCATCCATCCATCCATCCATCCATAAATATGGTTACTCCTCAAATTACAATCACAATTGGGACCTGAGATTTCATTACTAAGCAAGGCACTTTTTAAGCGAGTGGTGCCTAATTTTATGAACCTTTTTGCCATGATTTAGGCCAGTGGTGGTGAACCTATGGCACGGGTGCCAGAGGCGGCACTCAGAGCCCTCTCTGTGGGCACGTGCGCCATCGCCCCAGTCCTAGGCCTTCAGCTGGGTTTTATAAAACCTTTTCGCTTTAGGCCTCCGCTGCCGTGTACAAAAAAAAAAAAAGGTTCGATCAATCAGTCAATTTCAACTTCTCGCGGGAAAAAAAAAAGATCTTGCAAAGTTGGAATTGATTGATTGAACTTTTTAGTCCCACCCAGTCTGCCGTTACCACCGCAGCCACACCCAGCCAATGGGCCACACCCAGCCAATGGGCCACACCCACCCGACACTCAACAACGCATAAGTGGGTTTTGGGTTGCAGTTTGGGCACTCGGTCTCTAAAAGGTTCGCCATCACTGATTTAGGCGAATCACTGCAGTGGTTAAGTGAACCCTGCAGTCGTTAAGCGAATCAGGGTCTTTCCTCATTGATTTTGCTTGGCAGAAGCCAGCTGGGAAGGTTGCTAATGGCCATCACCTGACCTTGGGATGCTGCAATTGTTTTAAATGCATGCCGGCTGCCAAGCGCCTGAATTTTGCGACTGTGGGGATGCTGCAATGGTTGTTAAGTGTCATAAATCAATTTTTTAAAAATGCCATTGCTGCTTCCAACCATCGTTAACCAAACGGTTGTAAGTTAACGGCCGCCTGCAAGAAAGTTTAACGAAGAGAAGGACGAGGGGGGACATGATAGCAGTGTTCCAATATCTCAGGGGCTGCCCCAAAGAAGAGGGAGTCAAGTTATTCTCCAAGGCGCCTGAAGGCAGGACGAGAAGCAACGGGTGGAAACTGATCAAGGAGAGAAGCAACCTAGAACTAAGGAGAAACTTCCTGACAGTGAGAACAATTAACCAGTGGAACAACCTGCCTCCAGAAGCGGTGAATGCTCCAACACTGGAGGTTTTTAAGAAGAGACTGGACAGCCATTTATCCGAAATGGTATAGGGTTTCCTGCCTGAGCAGGGGGTTGGACTAGATGACCTCCAAGGTCCCTTCCAACTTTACTATTATTATTATTATTAAGTGTCGCCCTCCTGAGAACGCTGCGGACCATTGTGTTCACCCTGTATTGCTGGAACGTGGGCGTTTAAGCGCCCCTTCCCCAGACGCTTGGGAAACACCGCTAGAAAAATGGTCCAATTTTCAGAATGTGACCTTGAATGCAGCTTGCGCTCAAAGGGGCCCCACGAAGCGTTTATCCTTGCCATACAAATCCTACATTTATCTGCAGAAAGAGGCCACACAGCATAGCAGAATCTGCCTCTGGACCGCATTTAATCTCATAACGCCAGGAAAACAAAGCAAGCTTTTCCAAAACAAAGCTGTGCCTCCAAATCTGTTTTAAAAAGTGTTAAAATGGCAGGGAAGGGGGGGGGGAATGGAAAAGGGAACAAAAAAACTCCCTAAAGCAGGACATGAAGTTGATTCTCTCCCAGGACTGGAAGTTTGCCAAGAACGTTACATGCATATTTGTAAAAATCTTGTTCTAACGATTTCACTTTTGTGCCATACGGGTAGTCCTCGACTTATGACCACAATTGGCACTAATATTTCTGTGGCTAAGTGAAACATTTGTTAAGTGGGCTTTGCCCCATTTTACGAGCTTTCTTCCCACAGTTGTTAAGTGAATCAATGCAGTTGTTAAGCAAATCTGGCTTCCCCATTGACTTTGCTTGTTAGGTTGCAAAAAGAGGATCATGTGTTCCCAGGACGCTGTAACCGTCGTAAATACGAGTCAGTTGCCAAGCGTCTGAATTTTGATTGCGTGACCATCGGGATGCTGCCATGGTTGTAAATGTGAAGAACAGTCGTAATTCACTTTTTTCAGGGCGGTTGTAACTTCAAACGGTCACTAAATGAACTGTTGTAAGTCGAGGACCATCTGTATTGTAAAATTGTTTTGATGATTGCACAAACTGTGCAGTTTTGCTTCGTGCAATAGGGTGCTTGCCCTGATACCATTTTCATTCATCTTGGATGCAGCTTGCATCATTGTAGGAAAGAATACAGAGAAAGAGGGCAGAGAAGAGCAACAAAGATGATCAGGGGACTGGAGGCTAAAACATATAAGGAACGGTTGCTGGAATTGGGTATATCCAGTTTAATGAAGAGAAGGACGAGGGGGGACAGGATAGCAGTCTTCCAATATCTCAAGGGCTACCCCAAAGAAGAGGGAGTCAAGCTGTTCTCCAAAGCGCCTGAAGGCAGGACAAGAAGCAACGGATGGAAACTAATCAAGGAGAGAAGCAACCTGGAACTAAGGAGAAACTTCCTGACAGCTAGAACAATTATTATTATTATTATTATTATTATTATTATTATTATTATTATTATTATTATTATTATTATTATTATTATTATTATTATTAATCATCGCACAGTCAGCCAGATGTTCAGACTGGATTTGGCATTTTTGTCTACCTATCGAGTCCTCACCAAGGACCTGGGATAGGCAGATGTGGATGTTTGATGGTACTACAGATATCGTCACAGGATGGAAGCAGTTCCTAGTAAGGCCGCCTTTTGCAATTGACTAATGGCGAATTTGTCAATGCCAATGGTGTTCAAGTGGTGCCCCAGTTGTTTTGGGATTGCACCCAAGGCGCCTATGACTATTGGTACCACTCTTGCTTGCCTTTGCCACAGTCTTTCTATTTCTATTTGTAGGTCTTTGTACTTTGTTATCTTCTCCAGTTCTTTCTCGTCTATTCTGCCGTCCACGATCCAGACTTTTTTGTCTTTCTTATCGACAATTGTTAAGTCCGGGGTGTTATGTTGCAGGTGCTTGTCTGTTTGAATTCTGAAGTCCCGGAGCAG
>NW_015388388.1:312133-329085 GCF_001527695.2 Protobothrops mucrosquamatus
CTTGCAAAAAAAAAAAAAAGGAAGAGGAAGGGGGGGGAAAAAAAGAAAAGAAAAGACAACAGGGATCTTCGGAAAAGGCCATCTAGAATTTGGCGTTCAGCTTTGGAAGAATGACAGGCCTTTCCGGGCATCTGGCCAGAGAAGTTGGGGGGGGGGGAATGGCCAGGAAGGTTGCGGGGGAAGGTGTGGGGGAGAAATCCAACATTTCTTTAATCCAGCAGCCGGCTTCCCCTGCAGCTGTTCGCGCCCTGCCGTTGCCAAAATCCGGGTCTGGAAAACCTCCAGGGCCCCAAGAGGGAATGCCTCTCTCCAGCCCTGATGTTAGCGGAGGGATTCTGACAAACCCACATCGCTTCCTCTTTGCAAGCGACGGAAGGACGTTGGCGCTCTCCTCCTCCTCCCAAAGGGGCCTTGCAGCACAGGCAGCCCTCGACTTACGATGACTCGTTTAGTGACCGTTCAAAGTTACCACTGCACTGAAAAAGAGTGACTTAGGACCGTTTTTTCACCGTTAGAGGACCCCGTGATCATGTGATCCAAAATTCGGAGGCTAGGCTTTTGGTTCATATTTATGACCGTCGCTGTGTCCCTGGGTCATGAGATCCCCTTTGGCGACCGTCTGAAGACAGATTCACTTACCAACCGGGTGACTAATTATCAACTGCAGTGATTCATTTAACAACTGTGGCAAAAAAAGGTTGAAAAAAGGGGCAAAACTCTCTTTACTCGCTGAACGACAGAAATGTTGGGCTCCATTGTGGTCGTAAGTCAAGGATTTGGTGAACACTCTGTGGCTGACCTCGTGCTCCCGCCCTCCAGGTCTTAGAACGCTCGGCCTGGCCAATAGGAACTATCCAGGGTGCTTGGCCACGCCCACTGCCCAGGACTGCAGTAGAGCTAACTCAACTTATGACCACAGCTGGGATCAGAATTTCCATCTCTGCATAAAGCGAGTCATCACAGGACAGGAGCCAAGTTTACGAGCCTTTTTACTGCAGTTGTTGAGTGAGTCATGTGGTTGTAGTAATACTACTACTAATACTACTAATACTAATCTATATAAATAAAAATGTAAATGTTCGTTTGTTCAAAATCTTAAATCTCCGAAAGTTCTTCACCGACTGCTTTGAAATTTTGACACAACGCTGCATTCGAATACGCGCGTGTTTTTATATACCTATATTATATAGATGCCACACCTGTGACAGGTAAAACATGCTTTTTTGAAAAACAGCGCCATCTGTTGGACGTAAAAGCAACACACGCTTTTACCAGACTGAGCCACAGCAACGCGTGGCCGGGTACAGCTAGTAAATAAATAAATAAAGTTGGAAGGGATCTTGGAGGTCACCTAGTCCAACCCCCTGCTCAGGCAGGAAACCCTATACCATTTCAGACAAATGGTTGTCCGGTCTCTTCTTAAAAACTTCCTGTGTTGGAGCATTCACTGCTTCTGGAGGCAGGTTGTTTCACTGGTTAATTGTTCTCACTGTCAGGAAATTTCTCCTTTCTCCTAGGTTGCTTCTCTCTTTGGTTAGTTTCCCATCCGTTGCTTCTTGTCCAGCCTTCAGGTGCTTTGGAGAATAGCTTGACTCCCTCTTCTTTAGGGCAGCCCCTGAAATATTGGAACGCTGCTATCCTGTCCCCCCTCGTCCTTCTCTTTGTTAAACTAGACATACCCAATTCCAGCAACCGTTCCTTATATGCTTTAGCCTCCAGTCCCCTGATCCTCTTTGTTGCTCTTCTCTGTACTCTTTCTAGAGTCTCAGCATCTTTTTTACATCGTGGTGACCAAAAGTGGGTGCCGTATTCCAAGTGTGGCCTCACCAAGGCATTGTTAAGTGGTTGTTAAGTGAATCACATGGTCATTAAGAGAATCCAGCTCTCCCAATTGACTCTGCTTAATGGAAATAGGCTGGGGACGTTGCCAAGGGTGGTCACGTGACCTCAAGACATGGCAATTGTTGTAAATATCAGCTTGATGCCAACCAGCCGAATTGTGATCATGTAACTGCAGGGTGACCGTCCAGGATAGGTCATAAATTACTTTTTCTGAGGCTGTTGTCACCATCATGAAATGAATGGTTGTAAGAGCGGGTTAACTGCTTGGCTTTGGGGGAGGGCTCTAGGTATTTTTGCCTTTTGGAACCCCTCCCTCCAAAAAAAGCAATAGGATTAAAAATGATATTGCATAGGGTTTTCAATAGTTTGGGGGTTTTTTTACTGAGAAACAGGAAACAGTACGCAGTATGTGTATTATCTTGCAATAATCCACTGCTGCTAATTAATTATGAAGTCAGTTACTAACTTTTACACTAGATTGTTGATTTGATGCTGAAGCTGAGTGCTTTCTCGTTAACGGGGTTTTTTTTTTCCTTTAAAAGCCAACAAAATGAATGTTGTAGTAAAAATACAAAAATACGTAACCTCTACTTCATTTTTATTAACAGGGGGAAAAAATTAAAATGTTTTGTGGGCTCTAAGTACTGTGCTTGTTGTGCTTAATGGATAAATTGGTCTGGGCACCAGCTGGCTGGTTTGATGGCTTCACTTGGACCTAGATCTCAACTCTGGCAACTCTAAAACCTGTGAATTTAAACTCCATCATGCTGGCTGGGGAATTCTGGGAGTTGAAGTCCACTTATCTGAAAGTGGCTAAGTTTGAAAAACAGTGATCTAATGGAGGATTAGTGGAAAGCCATCTTCTCCAATGGGGAATTGTGACCACCCTAGACCAGGGGTCCCGAACCCCCGGTCCGTGGACCAGTACCGGGCCGCAGCATGCCAGCAACCGGTCCGCACAAACAAGGAAAGCCACATTCACAGGATGCAGGCAGCACACAAAACCACGTACCCTCAGGTCCGCGGAAAAACCTCTCTCCATGGAACCGTTCCCTGGTGCCCAAAAGTTTGGGGACCTCTGCCCTAGACCAAGCCAAGTCTAAAAACACTAGAGAATTCCTTGGCACTCAGATAAATCGGCCATCAACAGACACATAGAGGTGAACAACATCTATGCACCATTCAAAAGAGTCCATCAAAAAGCCAAAGAGGAAAAATAAAATACCAAACGATCTTCCCACCAGCAACCAACACCCAAATAAGCAGAGATTAACTCCAAGATTAACATCAGACCAAGAAGTGAGCAATACCCCAAGCAAAGCACTGCCAAACAAGCCAACAATAAACAACAGCTTAATCAAGGAACTACCAAGAACCCTCCCACCAATACTGGCAGGGCAAGCCACTAGAACAGGGGTCTTCAAACTTGGCCCTTTTATGACTCGTGGACTTCAACTCCCAGAGTTCCTCAGCCAGCATGCCTGGCTGAGGAATTCTGGGAGTTGAAGTCCACGAGTCATAAAAGGGCCAAGTTTGAAGACCCCTGGTCTTGATCCAAGCCTGCAGTTTCATCAAAATGGCCGACTGAGGAATTCTGGGAGTTGAAGTCCACCACTCATAAAAGGGCCAAGTTTGAAGACCCCTGGTTTGGATCCAAGCCCGCAGTTTCATCAAAATGGCTGACTGAGGAATTCTGAGAGTTGAAGTCCACCAGTCATAAAAGGGCCAAGTTTGAAGACCCCTGGTTTGGATCCAAGCCCGCAGTTTCATCAAAATGGCCGACTGAGGAATTCTGGGAGTTGAAGTCCACCAGTCATAAAAGGGCCAAGTTTGAAGACCCCTGGTTTGGATCCAAGCCCGCAGTTTCATCAAAATGGCCGACTGAGGAATTCTGGGAGTTGAAGTCCACCAGTCATAAAAGGGCCAAGTTTGAAGACCCCTGGTTTGGATCCAAGCCCGCAGTTTCATCAAAATGGCCGACTGAGGAATTCTGAGAGTTGAAGTCCACCAGTCATAAAAGGGCCAAGTTTGAAGGCCTCTGCCCTAGAATACAAAATGAGAGTAAACCCCATCCCCTACTAGCACTGATGATGTTACCTTGCTGGTCATGAAACGTCTGCAAGAAAAACAAGCAAGCTCAGAGAGAACCAAGGACCCCCACACAGTCCTCCCCCTCTTTCTCTTCCTTCCTTCCTCCTCCTCCCCTTCTCCACCACTCCATAAATCCCATTCTCTTCCAACACTGATGGCGTTACCAAGTTTGGTAATGAAACATCTTCCAGAAAAACATTCAAACTCAGAGCGCACCAAAAATGCCGCACCTTCTCCAAGCTGGTGGCCCCCCCTCCCCAGATGTGAATCCTGCCCTTCCAACCTTCCCAGGCAGCAAGGACTTCTGGGAATTGTAGTCCCACAATATTCGGGAGGCACTGGGCAGAAATGAAGACTAATATCAAACAGGGGTGCTATTGCACGATGTGGGAGAACAGCCCCCATTGTTGGCGTAGCTGTCTGGGGATGACGGAAGTTGTAGTCCACCCCCACACCTGCACACCCAGGAACCCATCCCTCCTCATGACATACTGTGGCCAGCTCCTTGGTCGGGCGAGTCGGGGAGGCACTGCTGGAAGACGCCATGGATGTGGGGCTGTGGTGGCCCAACTCTTTCCGATGCAAAGTAGCTTTGTCGACCCCATTTTCTCGGGAGGAGAAAGACTGGACGCTGTGTGGGGAAGAAGGATCCTGTGGTGGGGAGAGGGAAGACCTAGGTTAGGCTTTAATCTTCCTCATCTCCCTGTTTTCAGCCCCTCTCCCCTCATATTTATTATTTTTCACAGTGTTTTTCAAGCTGGGCCACTTGAACACCTGTGGACTTCCACTCCCAGAATGCCTCAGCCCAGCAGGGAATTCTGGGAGTTGACGGTCTCAGGTTTTCAAGTGGCCTAGTTTGAAAAAAACCCCCACTATCTTCGAATTCTGAGTCTTTTCTCAGACCTCCAGGTGGCAGACACAGGGCTCCCCCCTGGTGCCCCTAACAACAACCCTGTAGGGTAGGTTAGGCCGAGACTGAATGGACTGCCCCAATGTCACCCCCTGGACCCCCAGCCTTGACGATCTCTTTCAGCCTAACTCACCCCTCAGGTCACTGTTGTGGGGCCTGAGGGGAAGGAGGAGAGTTATACAGGTAGTCCTCGACTTGCGACCAAAATGAAGCCCAACATTTCTGTGGCTAAGTGAGACATTGGTTAAGTGGGTTTTGCCCCGTTTGACGACGTTTCTTGCCACAGTTGTTAAGTGAATCACTGCAGCGGTTAAGTTAGCAACACGGGTTGTTAAGTGAATCTGGCTTCCCCCGTCAGAAGGTCGCAAAAGGAGATCACGTGAGGAATCCTGGACACTGCAACCGTCATAAGTATGAGTCAGTTGCTGAGCATGTGAATTTTGACCAGGTGACCACGGGGATGCTGCAATGGTCATAACTGTGAAAAAAAAGCTCAAAGGTAACTTTTTCCAGTGCCGTTGTAACTTTGAACGGTTGCGAAATGAACTGTTGTAAGTCGAGGACTACTTGTATGTCCTATATAGCAGGGGTCTTCAAACATGGCCCTTTTACGACTTGTGGACCTCAACTCCCAGAATTCCTCAGCCAGGCACGTGCATGCCTGGCTGAGGAATTCTGGGAGTTGAAGTCTACAAGTCATAAAAGGGACAAGGTTGAAGACCCCTGCTTATGGACTTCAACTCCCAGAATTCCTCAGCCAGGCACGCTGGCTGAGGAATTCTGGGAGTTGAAGTCCACAAGTCACAAAAGGGCCAAGTTTGAAGACCCCTGTATATAGGATATAAGAAAGCATATAAATCCAACAAATAAAGGAATACATTTCAGGTGGCAGAGGAGGAATTTGGCAATAGATCCTTGAAGAAGTGAGTGTTTTTTTCAAACTTGGCCCTTTTATGACTTGTGGACTTCAACTCCCAGAATTCCCCAGCCAGCGTGCCTGGCTGGTGAATTCTGGGAGTTGAAGTCCACATATCTTACAACTTCAAGAAATGCTCCTTTAAGCCATTCATTGTTGCTTCAATATATACTCCACCCTTCCAGTTCCCCCTAAATTCACTGGTCTACCTCCTCCGGGTGCCAGAAGCCCCCCCCCCCAGCTTCATTGCTCTTTAAAGCATTTTTAGAACTTAACACACACACACACACACACACACACCAGGATATATACTAAGTAAAACTAACCTCATCCACGACCAGATTATCTTCGCTTTTCTCCCCATCGCTACCCTGAAAGAAATCAAAAGGGGGGTGGACAGAAAAAGAGATTTATTTCTCAGTGACATTCAGGAAGCGGGGGGGGAGGGCGATGCAAACTGATAAGGGGACATTTGGGTCATCAGAACAGGAGTTGCAGATGAAGGCCGCAACCTGCAGAAGAACAAGAAAAATTTCATACGGGTAGTCCTCAACTTATAACCACAATTGGGATAGAAACATCCCTCGCTAGGCCGTATGGTCGTTACAGGAGTCACACCTGATTTTTATCTCTTTTTGCTACGGTTGTTAAGTGAAACGCATCAGTTATGAAGTGAATTGCATGGTTGTCGAGGTAATCTCCGGTTATTAAGTGAATCATATGGTTGTTAAACAAGTCTGGCTTCCCCCACTGTCTCTCGGCTCGTTGGAAGATGTCTGGGAAGGTTGAAAATGGCGACAATATGAGCCTGGGACACTGCAGCCATATCCTAAGCATATGGTAAATATAATAATAATAATAATAATAATAATAATAATAATAATAATAATAATAATAATAATAATAATAATAATAATAATAATAATAATATAAGTTGGAAGGGACCTTGAAGATCATCTATTCCAGCCCCCTGCTCAGGTAGGAAACCCTATACGTTTCAAACAAATGGTAATTTTCAAATAAATAAATGGTAATATTAAATATACGCTGGTTGCTGACTGCTAAAATTTGTATCATGTGACCATGGGGATGCTGCAACAGTCTTAAGTATGAAAACTAGTCGTAAGTCACTTTTTTTCCCCAAGGCTGTTGTAACTTCGGTCACTAATCAAGTAGTTGTAAGTCGAGAACAACCTGTCCGATATGGTACAGGTAGTCCTCGACTTAAAACAATTCATTTAGTGACATTCAAAGTTACGACGACACTGGAACGAATAACGTATGACTGCTTTTTACACTTAGGACCGCTGCATCATCCCCATGATCACGTGATCAAAATTCAGACGCTTAGCAACTGACTCGTATTTACGATGGTTGCAGTGTCCCGGGAGTTATGTGATCCCCCTTTGATGAACTTCTGACAAGCAAAGTCGATGGGGGAAGCCAGATTCACTTAACAACCATGTGAATAATAGTAGTAGTAGTAGTAATAGTAGTAGTAGTCGTCGTCGTAGTAGTAGTAGTAGTAGTAATAATAATAATAATAATAATAATAATAATAATAATAATAATAATAATAATAATAATAATAATAATAATAATAATAATAGAGTTGGAAGGGACCTTGGAGGTTATCTAGTCCAACCCCCTGCTCAGGCAAGGAAACCCTATATGCCATTTCAGACAAATGGCTGTCCAGTCTCTGCAGTGATTCACTTAACAACTGTGGCAAGAAAGGTTGTAAACTAAGGAGAAACTTCCTGACAGCTAGAACAATTAACCAGTGGAACAACCTGCCTCTAGAAGTGGTGAATGCTCCAACAATGGAAGTTTTTAAGAAGAGACTGGACAGCCATTTGTCTGAAATGGTATTCAGTTTCCTGCCTGAGCAGGGGGTTGGACTAGATGACCTCCAAGGTCCCTTCCAACATCATCATCATCATCATCATCATTATTATTAAATGGGGCAAAACTCACTTAACAACAGTCTCACCTTAGCCACAGAAATCTTGGGCTCATTTGTGGTCATAAGTGGAGGACTACCTGTATTTTTATCTGGGCTACGAGTTTCAGAAGGAAGGAAAAATATCCAGCAACAAGGACACAGACCGACTCCGTCACCCACTTGCAAAAAATTTGAAGCCGAGCGGCACCCAACCCTCGTCCCAAGGCCTGCTTGCTCAAAAAGGGAAGCCACTCACGTAATCTGTGCTGTATTCTTTTTCTGTCTTCCTTTTTTTGCTACTGTTCAAGTAATCCGAAATGGCCCGCATCCTTTCGCCGTTCGACAGCACCAAAGAGCTCTGCAGAAGAAAAAGACGAAAAAGGGACGTAAGCTTGGGGACTGTTTCACAGTGAGACGGAAGGAGATTCAAAAAGATCTTGACAAAGTGGAACAATGGGCCCTCTCCAACAAAATGAGTTTTAATGTAGAGAAAAGCAAAGTTTTACATTTAGGCAGGAAAAATCAAAAGGGTTTAAGTACAGATTAGGTGAGACCTGATTCAAAAACAGCAACTGTGAGAGGGACCTTGGAGTCCTAGTGGACGATCACTTGACCATGAGCCAGCAGTGTGCAGCAGCGGCCAAAAAAGCTAAGTCATAAAAGAGCCAAGTTTGAAGACCTCTGCTTTAACACTTGTGGACTTCAACTCCCAGAATTCCTTTGTCAAGATCTTTTTGAATCCTGAGCTTGTCTTCTGGGGTGTTGGCTACCCCTGCCAATTTGGTGTCATCTGCAAATTTGATGAGTTCCCCTTCTATTCCCTCATCTAAGTCATTTATGAAGATAATAATAATAATAATAATAATAATAATAATAATAATAATAATAATAATAATAATAATAATAATAATAATAATAATAATAATAATAATAATAATGATGATAATAATAATAATAATAATAATAATGATAGTGATAATGTTGAAAGGGACCTTGGAGGTCATCGAGTCCAACCCCCTGCTCAGGCAGGAAACCCTATACCATTTCAGACAAATGGCTGTCCAGTCTCTTCTTAAAAACTTCCAGTGTTGGAGCATTCACCGCTTCTGGAGGCAGGTTGTTCCACTGGTTAATTGTTCTCACTGTCAGGAAGTTTCTCCTTAGTTCTAGGTTGCTTCTCTCCTTGATCAGTTTCCATCCGTTGCTTCTCGTCCTGCCTTCAGGTGCCTTGGAGAATAGCTTGACTCCCTCTTCTTTGTGGCAGCCCCTGAGATATTGGAAGACTGCTATCATGTCCCCCCTCGTCCTTCTCTTCATTGAACTAAACATTCCCAATTCCAGCAACCGTTCCTTATATGTTTTAGCCTCCAGTCCCCTAATCATCTTTGTTGCTTTTCTCTGTACTCTTTCTAGAGTCTCAGCATCTTTTTTACATCCTGGTGACCAAAACTGGATGCAGTATTCCAAGTGTGGCCTTACTAAGGCATTGTAAAGTGGTATTAATACTTCATGTACTGGGCCTAAGACGGAGCCTTGTGGTACCCCACTGCTTACTTCTCTCCATGTAGATGTAGTGCCATTGAGGACTACTCGCTGAGTAGTTTGTCAGCCAGCTACAGATCCATCTGATGGTGGTGTTGTCTATCCCATCTTTTTCTAGCTTTTCTAGCTTACCAAGCAGTAGGTTGTGGCCTACTTTTGTCAGTAAGACCCTCATGCCTTACTGAAGTCAAAGTATACTATGTCCACAGCATTTCGTTGGTCTACTAATTTGGTCACTTTATCAAAGAATGAAATAAGATTGGTTTGGCATGATCTGCTTTTAACAAGCCTGTGCTGGCTACCGGTTATAACTTTGTTTGCTTCTATTGTTCGCAGATCGGTTTTTTGATTATCTTTTCCAAGATCTTCCCAGGTATTGATGTTAAACTGATTGGTCTGTATAGTTTCCTGGGTGTTTTTGTTTTTTCCTTCTTGAAGATGGGAACCATATCAGCCCTTCACCAATCATAAGGTACTTCTCCAGTGTTGCAGGATTTTTGAAAAATATGGTACAATGGTTCTGAGGTAACATCTGCCAGCTCTTTCAGAACTCTGGGATGTAATCTGTCAGGTCCCGGTGATTTATATTCATCAAGGTCGGATAGGTGTTCTCTTACCATTTTCTTGCTTATTTTAATTTTTGTTTCTAGTTTGTCTTTTGCAGTAGTTTTTGGGGTATGTTGGGCTATAGTTTCTTTTTGCGTGAAGACTGATGCAAAGAATGAGTTAATCAGCTCTGCTTTTTCCCTGCTGCCCGTTACTTCCTTGCCATCTTCTCTCTTTAGTGGACCTACAGTTTCCTTGACTTTTTTCTTGTTGTTAATATGTTGGAAGAAATGTGTGTTATGTATGGGTATATTATATATTTTCTTTTGAGAGTGTGTGGCAACCGAATTTTGTTTTTAATCTGTGCCAGTGCGGTCACCGCAAAAAAATGACAATAAAGGTTATCTAATCTAATCCAATCTAAATACACCCCAAAGGGGCGTTTTGCCCCGCCTGCCAACCTTCTTCCTGCTTATTTCCAAGACAGAAAGTCACCCCTTGAGTGTGCACGTTTTCAGAGGGAGCCTGGGAATCTGGAAACCTATTTGGGGGTTCAGCCTGCAGAATCGGATCCAGAAAGGACCCCAATTATTTGCATTAAAGGCCAACCACCACCACCACCCCGGCAAATTTCAAATTGTCAGATTTTTGTGCCAGCTTCTTGGTCCTTATTCCTTGATTGTCTCCAATTATTTGCATTAAGGGCTAAAAAAAAAACCCAGCAAATTTCAAATTGTCAAATTTTTGTGCAAGTTTCTTGGTCCTTATTCCTTGATTGTCTCCAATTATTTGCATTAAAGGCCAAACACCCCACCCCCCCGGCAAATTTCAAATTGTCAGATTTTTGTGCAAGTTTCTTGGTCCTTATTCCTTGATTGTCTCCAATTATTTGCATTAAGGGCCCCAAAAATCCCCCGGCAAATTTCAAATTGTCAAGATTTTTGTGCCAGCTTCTTGGCCATTATTTCTTGGATGTCTTGTGCAAGCACCACTCTACTTACATCATCATAACAGCTTTTGTAAAAAAAAAACAAAAAAAAACCCAGCAAAAAACTCCATTGGTGATAAACAGCCTTTTCCTATTCTCTTTGGTTCAGAGGTTCTCTTCCTTGCTGGGGGCTAGGAGAAACAATTGGGGGGAGGGTGCAGAGAAAGAAAGGATGGGGGGGGTGAAAAAGCAAAGAGACTTACGGGTCCGGGGTCTCTCTCTGTCGCCATGGCAACACGGAACAGCAACAAGGCAAGAAGAGATGGGTTTTAGTATCAAAACAGAAGAACGCCTGCAACTGTACCCAAACCCCCCCCCCACGCCACAACGGTACAAAATGTGAAAATTAAATTATCACGGAGTTGCATTTCTCCGCTCTCTTTAATTGGAGGAGGAGGAGGAGGAGGGGGTTCAAAGACATTTGGGAAAGAGGATGCCTCTCCAAAATTGAGGCTTTTTTTTTTCCTCTCATTCCTTGTCAAAGTTGTACCGCTAAAATTATCCATATTGGGGGCTGGCATTTGTCTAGGGCCGTGGTGGCGAACCTATGGCACGCGTGCCACAGGTGGCATGCAGAGCCCTCTCTGTGGGCACGCGTGCCATTGCCCCAGTCCTAGGCCTTCAGCTGGGTTTTATAAAACCTTTTTGCCTTAGGCCTCCACCGCCGTGTGCAAAAAAAAAAAAAAAAAGGTTCAATCAATCAATTTCAACTTCTCGCGGGGGAAAAAAAAAGATCTCGCAAAGTTGGAATTGATTGAACTTTTTAGTCCCACCCAGTCTGCCATTACCACTGCAGCCACGCCCACCCAATAGGCCATGCCCACCCAATAGGCCACACCCACCCAATGAGCCACACCCGCCCGGCACCCAACAATACATAAGTGGGTTTTGGGTTGCAGTTTGGGCACTCGGTCTCTAAAAGGTTCGCCATCACTAGTCTAGGGCCAGCGATAAGTGGGACAGGGGTGACTAGCAACGAAAAGGACTTTGAATTCTTTTCTCCTCGGCTGCCGACATAGGTCAAGGTTTGCAGCTGATCCTCTAATTCAGGGGTCCCCAACCCCCGGTCTGTGGACCGGTACCGGGCCGTGGCATGCCAACAACCGGTCCGCACAAACAAGCAAAGCCCCATCCGTGGGATGCAGGCAGCACACAAAACCACGCCCTCTCCGGTCCGCGGAAAAACCTTTCTCCACGGAACCGGTCCCTGGTGCCCAAAAGGCTGGGGACCTCTGATCTAAGAAATACAGGTAGTCCTCGACCTACGACTTGGAAAATGTGTTGCTATGCGGTGCAGCCGTGAAGGGAAGCACCAGGGGACTGTATCTGAGTTTATGAGCTTTTTTTTTTTTGGTGTTGAGCGAAGACATGATTTTTTTTTAATTTGGCTGTTAAGTATGGTTAAATGATCGGTTGTTAAGTGAGACATCACGTAATTGTGATTTCCAGGCTTCTCTGTCGGCTTTCCTAATGGCTTTGCTTCCTGGAAGCCGTCTGGGAAGGTCACGAATGACACGATCCCCGGATGCTGTAATAGTCGTAAGTGCAAGGACTGATCATATGTCAGTTTTGGCCAGCGCCTTTTTACTTTCAGAAGGTTTTTAAAGGATTAGTCGCAAGTCGAGGACTATCTGTAACTATGTTGCAAATTGTTCATTAATAAACTATCTAGCATGAGCTAAATCAGAGGGGTCCAATCTTGGCGACTTTAAGGTTTGAGGACTGGACTGGGACATGGCTGGCAAGGGAATTCTGGGAATTGAAGTCCCCAAGTCTTAAAGTTGGATGCCCCGGAGCTAAATACACTGAATGAAATAAATAAAAGAGCTAGTAATAGCAAATTCATCTGGCTAACTGCTCTATATTTATACTTTTTTTTTTTCTTTTTTACTTACAGTTGACTTTTTTTCCTAACAACCCATTTCTAAATTTGGGTTGGGACCCTCAGAATTCCCACCTTATAAAAAAAGCTCATTTCACTGGGAAGGGCAATCTCAATGCCAATGAGCAAATGTATTTTGTAAGGTCGGTGCATTCTTTCAAAACCACTCAAAACACCAGTATTTCTCAAACCTAGAAACTTGAAGGTATGCAGACTACAACATCCAGAATGCCCAAACCAGCATGCTATTTTTTTCCAAGATCAAAGTGAAAAATTGTTTTAAACTAGACATTCAATGTTTCTGCATATTGCAATGAAAACCCACAAGTTACAGCAGTGGTTCTCAAACAGGGCAACTTTAAGACTTTAACTCTCAGAATTCCTTAGGGAGCATTGGTGGACTTCAACTGCCAGAATTCTCTAGCCATCATTTGTGGAATTCAACTCCCAGAATTCCCCAATGAGCATTTGTGAATTTTCAACTCCAAAATTCCTTAGCCAGCATTTGTGGACTTCAACTCCCAGAATTCCAGGACCTGAAATCTATGAATGTTGGCTGGGGAATCCTGGAATTTGAAGTCCACAAATACGCACTAGGGAATTCTGGAGTTGAAAGTTCACAAATGCTCATTGGGGAATTCTGGGAGTTGAATTCCACAAATGATGGCTAGGGGATTCTGGGAGCTGAAGTCCACAAATGCTTGTTGAGGAATTCTGGGAGCTGAAGTCCACAAATGGTGGTAGGGAATTCGGTAGTTGAAGTCCACAAATGCACATTGAGGAATTCTGGGAGTTGAAGTCCAAAAATGCTGACTGGGGAATTCTGGGAGTGAAGTCCACAAATGCTCACAAGGGAATCCTGGTAGTTGAAGTCCACAAACAGTGATAGGGAATTCTGGTTAGTTGAAGTCCACAAATACCCGTTGAGGAATTCTGGGAGTTGAAGTCCAAAAATGCTGGCTGGGGACTTCTGGGCATTAAAGTCTGCACACCTTAAAGTTAACACGGTTGAGAAATCCTGCTAGACCCAGCCTCCCACCTCCCCTCCCTCCCATTTAGGCAAAGTTGATCAACCGGGACAGGGGTAGGCAACCTTGGCTCTTTTATGACTCGTGGACTTCAACTCCCAGAATTCCTGAGGCAGCATGGCTCAGCTTGGAAACCTCTCCCTTTCCCCTCAGCGTGGCTGGCTCAGGAATTCTGGGAGTTGAAGTCTACAAGTCATAAAAGGGCCAAGTTTGAAGACCCCTGCTCTTAATCTTCATTCTAGGATAGGGGTAGGCAACCTTGGCTCTTTTATGACTCGTGGACTTCAACTCCCAGAATTCCTGAGCCAGCATGGCTCAGCTTGGAAACCTCTCCCTTTCCCCTCAGCATGGCTGGCTCAGGAATTCTGGGAGTTGAAGTCCACCAGTCATGAGGGGGCCAAGGTTGCCCACCCCTGAACCAGGAGAACCTTTCACAGCTCCCTGTCAAAGCAAAGCCGAGGGAATCTACTCTCGCAGAACCAAAGGTGATCTGGAGAAACCTACCTCGGTTATCGGCGTCGAGAAGCCCTCGGTCATCCTTGGCGACCAGGTGAGCTTGTGTCCCCAGGGCTCCCGACAGCGCCAGCAGCCCAGAAGCGCTACCGAGGCTGGCCAAGCTGGCAGACTGGACGCCGGAAGGGTGGGGGGTCAACGGGATGGGGGGCGCGTGGTGGGAGAGGTGCTGAGCTTGAAGCTGGTGCTGAGGAGACAGAAAGAAACCGAAGAGCCTCAGATCAACCGCTTCCCTTTTTTACCGTTTAAGGAAGCCCTAAAAGCAGACGTGCATTTTTCATGCGCTGGCGTTTAAAGCAGGGCTTTTCAACCTTTTCACCCATTGTACCACTTTTAGGATATGGCAACATCAGAGTACCACCAGTCGCCTAGCAAGGTGTCAAAAACTTGACCAAAAAAAAAAAAGGGAAAAAAGTGATAAAGTACAGGTAGTCCTCGACTTACAACAGTTCACTTAGTGACTGTTTGAAGTTACAATGGCACTGAAAAAAGTGCCCCCCCCAAGCCACAGCCGAGTAAGACACCTGCCTGCCCGCCCGGTGGCGCTCTTCCTCCTGTCCGAGGTTTTCATTGTTGTGAGCATTTCTGTTGAGGATTGGCAGCGGGGGTGGGGTGGGGGGTGTTTGGTTTTTATTCCCCCCCCCCCCCGTCTGCTGGGTGGTTGCAGCAGGTTTTGGTCACTTCACAAGACCCTGGGACACTGGGACCGTCATAAATATGAATCAGTTGCCAAGCATCTGAATGTAAATCACAAGACCCTGGAGATGCTGCAACATTCCAGCTGATTGGTGCTTCTTCAGGGCTCAGCAGAAGCGCCAGGATCAGCACAGAGCTCCAGCTGGAGCCTGGCGCTGATCCTGGCGCTTCCGCTGAGCCCTGACAGTCCTGAAGAAGCGCCGATCAGCTAAAAAGCGGCACTGATCCTGGCGCTTCCGCTGAGCCCTGACAGCCCTGCAACTCCAGCCATCTCTCACTCAGGCTTGTGCGGTGCTGCCACCGGTTCAGCTCATTCCCCTCCCCCGCTACCACTTTTCTAGGATGTTCGCGTACCACCTGCCAGGTGCCAATGTACCACAGGTGGTACCCGTACCACTGGTTGAAAAGCCCTGGTTTAAAGGATGGCCTTTGGAATTAATTAATTGTCCATCCATCCTGCCTTTCGTACTTTGTAAATAACTACGAGTCAACCAACATGTCTCATAATCCTTCCTCTTCCTATTTTCCTCACAGCAACAACCCTGTGAGATGGGATGGGCTGAGAGTTAAGTGACTAGAACTCACCATCTCCTGGTGATCGGGCCGGAGTCACCCAGCTGGCTTTTGTGGAGGACGACTACCTACAATCGATCTTTGTATTTATGATGTTTGCAGGTTGATAAACGGAAGGAAAACTGAAAAAAGTAAGGCTGGGTTTTTCACAGTAACTGCTTCACTTAATAACCGAGTTGCTGATCCCAATTCTGGTTGCTAAACGAGGACTATCTGTTATCTGTACCGAGCTGAATAATAACAGACTTGTACGGAATGTACACAATGCAAAAAAAGAAGGAAAAAAAAATCTCACGGCACACTAGAAACAACCCCCTGGCACAACTGTGTGTGCAGCACGGTGTGAAAAACACCGCTATAAAACAAGGAAGCCGTGTTTGAAGCCCGAGAGCCATAGCAAGGACGGGTTTTAATGCATTCCCTTTTATTGTTTGCATCGTTATTGCCACATTAATTTTTATTAATTAGATATTAGCTGCTAGGAGCCTTTGCAGCTGGATGGAAAGCAGAGACGGGCACGCAGAAAAAAAATAAGTAACAGATGTCAGCAACCTCTTCAAAGGCAGAGTCCCCTGAGGTCTGCAGGGTGTGGTTAAAAAAAGGCGGGAAATACAATTCAACGTTTAAAGTTACCACAGATCCCACCCCCCGCCCCGAAAAAGTATTTACGACCAGGTTCCGAAGTTGCAACGGCCCATCCGCCTTCCGTGGTCGTGTGACCACATGGCAATTAATCCACATTTACAGTTTTAGGCAATACTGTAAACCCATATCAAGTAATGGGATCACCATGGATTCAATTAATGTCCATGGTGATTCATTTAATTGGCCTTTGCAACAAAAAAAGGGTCAAAAAATTGGCTGAGTCATAGGATGGTCTGTTTTACGACTGTCATGACCCTAATGCATAGGTCCCCAACCTTTTGGGCACCAGGGACCGGTTCTGTGGAGAGGTGTGTCAACGCTGCTAACATCGGATCTTTTTGCTTTGACAACAGTTGGAGATGCAACCATTTTCTTCTTATGTTTTACTCTTAGAGTTAGAGTTAGATGATGTTGGGGGGAGGAACGTGCATGAGAGTTTAGCTAGACATAACAATACTGAACCTAGTGTGAGAACCAAGGTTATTGAAATAAGAGATGATAAGAATTGGCAGGCTGGAGAACTGGAGGGGAAGCCTGCATTTCAAACTAATTGGAGAATGTGATTTATGACTGTTAATTGGAGCTTTGATACTATGTGCTCAGGGGAGGGGAACTCAGTTTTTGGCTTGACTATGCTATTTATTTATTTATTTATTTATTAATTGCATTTATATCCCGCCCTTCTCCTTACGGACTCAGGGCGGCTGACAAATTCGATAAAATACTAACATATATACATATTATGCCTAATTAAAAATTTAATTAAAACGAAATATTTAAATATGTCCAATTAAAAGTAATTTAAAACCCCTATAAAATCCCTTAGGCCAGTCCC
>NW_015388388.1:331121-342116 GCF_001527695.2 Protobothrops mucrosquamatus
CCTGGTGGGCACAGATCAACAAGGGGAACTCCCCCTTCCATGCCCAACCAGGTCTCGGTGATACCCGCCAGGTCCGCTCCCCCCTCTTGAATCAGTTCTTGAATGAGGGGGGCCTTATTTACCACGGACCTGGCGTTGCATAACATCAGCCGGTGGGCCCGGGCCGGAGGATCTAAGGTTCCTGGGGATCGAGCAGAGCGCTGAGGATCGGAGCACCCACAAGCTTGTAGGCAGCGTGTGCGTGCTCCCGAAAGCCGATATGGTCCTCTGCTCCCGCCATACCTGCCCCTCCCACTAACCGTACCTATCACACCACCCTCCGCCAGCCCCCCAGTTTCCTCCCTTACCACTCCTCAAATATGCTCCTCAAATAAAGATTCGTTAAGGTAAACAATGCCTCGAAGTTCTTTGAAGAGTTTCATCTGTCAGAACCATGACAAGAGGTTTTCCCCCCTCGTCCTTCTCTTTGTTAAACTAGACATACCCAATTCCAGCAACCGTTCCTTATATGTTTTAGCCTCCAGTCCCCTGATCATCTTTGTTGCTCTTCTCTGCACTCTTTCCAGTCTCAACCTCTTTTTTACATCGTGGTGACCAAAACTGGATGCCGTATTCCAAGTGTGGCTTTACCAAGGCCTTGTAAAGTGGTATTAATACTTCAGTTCCGGCTGAATGAACTCAAGAAGCTTCTTAGATGACAAGCGAAACGTCTTCGAGGAAAAACTAAAAAAAACTCCCATTGCCTTTTGAAAAAGCACCTTTGCATTCCGGTGACTAGTGGACCTACCCGGTGGGACTGCGTTACATGGACCGTGGATGGTTTGTTTTGGGGGGAAAAGCAGGATGGAGGTTTACCGACACCCTGTCTGTCGTGGTTTAGCAGTGCAATAAAAGACTTTATTGGTGCCTGCATCTTCCCACGTGACCTGGGTCAGAACACTCCCCATCTAATGCCTCTACAACAGGGGTGTCAAACTCAATTTCATTGAGGGCCGCATCAGCATTGCAGTTGATCTTGGGGGGCCGGTGGGTGCGGCCTACTGTGTGAGTGTGGATGAGTGGATGTGGCCTACTGGGTGGGCGTGGCCAGCTCTACATCATTCGCATCAAGGGTG
The DNA here is from genome assembly GCF_001527695.2 of Protobothrops mucrosquamatus. Lineage (NCBI taxonomy): Eukaryota > Metazoa > Chordata > Lepidosauria > Squamata > Viperidae > Protobothrops > Protobothrops mucrosquamatus. The sequence goes on from NW_015388388.1 coordinate 332,237, forward strand.
CCTGTGGGGGCCTGGGCAGGAGTGGGACAGATCTGAGGGTCTCTGGCAGAAGGGGGTGGGACCAGGGCAAGCGCCAAGGCATAGTCCATTTCTTCATTCCTCACAAAGGGTGACCCCTCCCCAGCATGCACCCAGGGGCAGGGCCGACACAACAGGGGCTGGTTCCTCGCTGTTTCCGGACGGCCTTGTGGAGCTAAGACTGAATGCATCTCAGCATAGATGGCCACCACAAAATTGTACATTGGCTCCCGGCCGGTCAGGGCCAGGGCCAAGGCAGAGGGGGCCGTTCCCTCACTTTTTCCAGGATGGCTTCGCGGGCCACATGAAACCACTTCGCGGGCTGCATCCGGCCCCCGGGCCTTGTGTTCGACATGTCTGCTCTACAAGCACCCCAGAAGCCTCTGCTTGTTGTTGGGAGAAAAAAAAAGCTGGACTGTGATGGGCCTTAATGCCATTTTCCTCCCGATGCTTTTCTCCCTGACATCAGAGGTCAAGGCAGATCTTTGAGGTGTCTTCTCAAAGCCCGAAGCAAACATCTCCAGCTGGCTGTTGTATCAAAGGCCAAAAAGCTGTTTTTTCCTCCCAAGAAAAGCCTCACATCTCTTGCAACAGGTCAACTGAGGCTAAGAAGAGCTTGCAAGGAGAATGGCGCCCTCGCTGAAGCAAATCAGAGCCGACAAGAGTTCCAGTTCAGGCAGTCCTCGGCTTACGACCACAACCGAGCCCGGAATTTCTGTGGCTGCGTGAAAAATTGGTGAAGCGAGTGTTGCCCCCTTTTAGGACTTTCCTTGCCCCGATTGTTGCGTGAATCACGGCAGTTGTTAAGTTAGTCACACGGCTGTTAAGCGTGACTTTGCTTGTCAGATGGTCGCAAAAGAGGATCACCTGATCTTGGGACACAGCAACGATCGTAAATACGAAACAGTTGCCAAGCCTCTGAATTTTGATCACGTGGTCGTGGGGATGCTGCAAAGGTCATTAATTGTGAAAAAGGGTCGCAAAAAGGGGATCGCACAACCCCTGGTTCGTTGCAACCGCTATAAATATGGATCAGTTGTCAAGCATTCAAATGTAAATCACATGTAATGGTCGTAAGTGTGAAAAACGGTCATAAGTCACTTTTTTCTCCAGTGCCATTGTAACTTTGAAATGGTCACCAAATGAACGGTTGTAAGTCAAGGACTACCTGTATTTGCAACTCAGGGTTGAAATGAGGGGTCCTTGGTGCTCTCTGAGCTTGGTGGTTTACTTGCAGACGTCTACAGACCAAATTAGGTAACATCATCAGTGGTAGTAGAAAGTGGGCTTTGCTTCCCAGTTTATATTCCAATGGCTCGCCCTGTCAGTGCTGGCGGGAGGGGTTTTGGGGGCTCCTTGTTGGGGATATTCACTGCTGGCTTGATTGGCAGTTCCTTGATTGGGGAATTGTTTGCTTGTTGATTGTCAGTCTAATGTTAATCTCTGCTCCCCAGTAGCCCTGATGATGTTACCAAGTTGGGTCATGAAACGTCTACAAGAAAACAGCCAAGCTCAGAGAGCGCACCAAGGACACCACAGTCGTAGTCGTCGTCCTCCTCCTCCTCCTCCCCCCCAGAAACCCGTTCCCTTCTAGCACTGATGATGGTACCTAGTTGGGTCATGAAACGTCTGCAAGAAAACAACCAAGCTCAGAGAGAGCACCAAGGTTCCCACAGTCCTCCTCCTCCTCCTCCTTTCCACAAACCCAGCTCCCTTCTAGCACTGATGATGTTATATAGTTGGACCATGAAAAGTCTGCAAGAAAACAACCAAGCTCAGGGAGCACCAAGGACCCCACAGTCCTCCTCCTCCTCCTCCTCCCCAGAAACCCCACATTCCCTTCTAGCACTGATGATGGTACCTAGTTGGGTCATGAAACGTCTGCAAGAAAACAACCAAGCCCAGAGAACACCAAGGACCCCACAGTCGCCGTCCTCCTCCTCCTCCTCCTCCCCAGAAACCCCACATTCCCTTCTAGCACTGATCATATTACTTAGTTGGGTCATGAAAGGTCTGTAAGAAAACAACCAAGCTCAGAGACCACCAAGGACCTCACAGTCCTCCTCCTCCTAAACCCCAGTCATTTCTAGTGCTGATGATGTTACCTAGTTGGGTCATGAAACGTCTGCAAGAAAACAACCAAACTTGGAGAGCATCAAGGATTCCACAGTCCACCACCCCCACCTCCTCCTCCTCCCAAACTCCACTCATTTCTAGCACTGATAATGTTGCCTAGTTGGGTCATGAAACGTCTGCAAGAAAACAACCCAGCTCAGAGAGAGCACCAAGGACCCCACAGTCCTCCTCCTCCTCTCCAGAAACCCCACTCCCTTTAACACTGATGATGTTACCTAGTTGGGTCATGAAACGTCTGCAAGAAAACCACCCAGCTCAGAGAGAGCACCCAGGACGCCACAGAACAGAACATCCTCCGCTGAATGAAACACCCAGCAGTTAAACAGCTGCGTTTCTTTCTTCCTTTATGTACCCCAAAGACCACCAGCGGGGTGGGGGGGGTGGACTTATGGATCACAGTTTCTCCTCCTAAATTTTGCAGCTGCTTTCCTGCAAAGGGAGAGTCTCCACCCCCCCCAAACCCAGCCCGTGCATCCCCCATAAAAGATGCAAAGACACGGGAATGAAGGCAAAGACATTTAAAAAAAAACAAAAAAACAAAAAATCCCCCAGGATGCAGCCAAATCCATCAAAGTTTGCAGGAGACGAGATCCAGCTAAGAGGGCTCAGCTTGGTAAATAATGAATGATCTCAAAAAAGAACCTTGCAAAAAAAAAAAAAGGGGGGGGGAGAAAATTCAGCCAGATTTGCAGCCATCGGGCGAGGAGATGGAGAGGGGGGAGCCAGGAAAAGGCAAGGCATCCATTAGGATCCTATTTATACAGCCGAGCAGCCTCCCTCGCCCTTGATTACGGCCCTCAAATCAAATATTAAAGAAAAGAGGCAATTGAGTCGCCACGGAGGCCTCGGTGGAGTCAGCTTCGTCGGCAATTTCCAGGGGCATAAAAAAAAAACCAACCTCCCTTTTTCCTGTACAACAGGCAAGCGGAGCGTTGAAAAATACAACACGCACTTACATTTAACAAAAAAAAAAAAAGGAGGTGGGATGTTTAACACCACCGCGAATCGCCAAGGCGACCGATCCGAGTGAAATGGATCCGTCGCCAACCACCGTTTGGCACAAGCCGCCGAGGAAAAGAAATACAGGAGGGTCCTCGACTTAACGACCACAACTGGGATCAGAGTTTCTGTTGCTAAGCAAGGCGGTGGTTCAGCGAGTTGCGTTCGATTTCACACGCTTTTTTGGGGGGGGGGCACGGTTGTTAAGCGGCTCAGTGCAGTTGTCCAAGCGAATCGTGCGGTCGTTAAGTGAGTATGGCTTTTTTTTTTTTACAGATATGGATTCTCTGTAACTAGGCCTTAAAGAGGGAGTCTTCGACTTACGACCGCTACCGAGCCCAAAGTTTTCACTGCTAAGCAAATCCGAGTGAGCTTTGCCCCATTTTACTACCTTTCTTGCCATAATTGTTAAGTGGATCATTTGGTCATTAAGTGAATCTGGCTTCCCCCATTGACTTTGCTGGTCAGAAGCTGGCTGGGAAGGTCAGAAATGAAGATCACAGGACCATCATGAATACAAGTTGCCAAGCGCCCAAATTTGAATCACATGACCCTGGGGAATCATAATCATAATCATAAAGTTGGAAGGGACCTTGGAGGTCATCTAGTCCAACCCCCTGCTGAGGCAGGAAGCCCTATACCAGGGGTAGGCAACCTTGGCTCTTTTATGACTCGTGGACTTCAACTCCCAGAATTCCTGAGCCAGCATGGCTCAGCTTGGAAACCTCTCCCTTTCCCCTCAGCATGGCTGACTCAGGAATTCTGGGAGTTGAAGTCCACAAGTCATAAAAGAGCCAAGGTTGCCTACCCCTGTCCTATACCAATTCAGACAAATGGCTGTCCAGTCTCTTCTTAAAAACTTCCAGTGTTGGAGCATTCACAGCTTCTGGAGGCAGGTTGTTTCACTGGTTAATTGTTCTCACTGTCAGGAAGTTTCTCCTTAGTTCTAGGTTGCTTCTCTCCTTGATTAGTTTCCATCCTTGCTTCTTGTCCTGCCCTCAGGCGCTTTGGAAAATAGCTTGACTGCCTCTTCTTTGGGGCAGCCCCTGAGATATTGGAACACGGCTATCATGTCACCCTTCGTCCTTCTCTTCATTAAACTAGACATACCCAATTCCAGCAACCGTTCCTCATATGTTTTAGCCTTCAGTCCCCTAATCATCCTTGTTGCTCTTCTCTGCACTCTTTCTAGAGTCTCAGCATCTTTTTTACATCATGGTGACCAAAACTGGATGCAGTATTCCAAGTGTGGCCTCACCAAGGGGTTGTAAAGTGGTATTAACACTTTATGTGATCTTGATTCTATCCCTCTGTTAATGCAGCCTAGCACTGTGTTGGCTTTTTGGGCAGCTGCAGCAGACGGCTGGCTCCTATTTAAGTGATTGTCCACTAGGAATCCAAGGTCCCTCTCACAATTACTACTATTGAGCAAGGTACCCCCTATACCAGTGGTGGCGAACCTATGGCACGGGTGCCAGAGGCGGCACTCAGAGCCCTCTCTGTGGGCACGCGCACCGTCGCCCCAGTCCTAGGCCTTCAACTGGGTTTTATAAAATCTTTTCGCTTTAGGCCTCCGCTGCCGTGTGCAAAAAAAAAAAAAAAAGGTTCAATCAATCAGTCAATTTCAACTTCTCAGGGGGGAAAAAAGATCTTGCAAAGTTGGCCGTTACCACCACAGCCACGCCCACCCAATGGGCCACACCCACCCAATGCGCCACACCCACCCGGCACCCGAAGATGCATAAGTGGGTTTTGGGTTGCAGTTTGGGCACTCGGTCTCTAAAAGGTTCGCCATCACTGCCCTATACTATGCCTATGCATTTGGTTTTTCTTGCCTAAATGTAGAAACTTACTTTTTTCACCATTGAATTTCATTTTGTTAGAGAGCACCCAATGTTCAAGTCTGTCAAGATCCTTCTGTCTCTTAAGCCTGTCTTCCGGAGTGTTGGCTATTCCTGCCAGGTTGGTGTGGTGTGATATGGTGCTGTGGTGTTTGTAAATGCAAGGATCAGTTGCAAAGTACAGGCAGTCCTCAACTTGCAACCATTCATTTAGTGACCGAAATTACAACGGCACTGAAAAAAAATGACCTATGACCATTTTTCCACACTAAGCATCCCCAGGGTCAGGTGACCAAAATTCAGTTTGCTTGGCAAATGGCATGTACTTATGATGGTTGCAGTGTCCTGGGGTCATATGATCACCACTGGGTCACCTTCCCAGCCAGCTTCTGACAAGCAAAGTCAATGGGGGAATGCCTGATTCCCTTAATGACCAAATGATTCACTTATAACAACTGTGGCCAGTAAGGTCGTAAAATGGGGCGGAGCTCACTTGGCCACTGTTTCGCTTAGCAACGGAAAATTGTGGGCTCAGTTGTGGTTGTAAGTCGAGGACTCCCTCTTTAAGGCCTCGTTACAGAGAATCCTCGACTTGTGACTGGACAAAGTTACAACAGACCTACCTGGGAGTTATTTATGAGCCTGATTCAAAGTTCCAAAAGTCACACACACACAGACACCCACATCATGTTAATGAACTTCAGGCGCTTGTCAATCCGGTTCATTTACGGTCATTTGTACTGTCCCCCATGACTGTAATTTTACCTCAAAACTGACATTAACTTCTTAGTTTAGGCTAAAAAAACCACGCCCATTGTTTTATGGCCATCGCAAAAAAGATCATAAAATAGGGCTGGTCACATGTGTGACCCATTTTATGACCATGAGAGGGCAGGTTCCAATACAGTCATAACTTGAGGACTGCCTACACTTGAGGGACCCCATATCTCCCCGTCAATTTGATGTGACAGGGTTGATGCACCCTGGTTCCTTCGATTAAATCAGGGGTCTTCAAACTTGGCCCTTTTATGGCTTGTGGACTTCAACTCCCAGAATTCCTCAGCCAGGCACGCTGGCTGAGGAATTCTGGGAGTTGAAGTCCACAAGTCATGAAGGGGCCAAGTTTGAAGACCCCTGGATTAAATAATACCATCTCTTGGGACCCCAGAAAGCCATTATCTGTAACAGTCCCTGTATTCAGAAGTGAGGTTCCCCCTCACCCCAAGATCTAGATACACACACACACACACCACTTTGCTGTTGTTCAGAAGATCAGACAAAACTTCATCCTGGCCTCGAGCGAGGGACAACAAGACTAACCATATTTTATCCATTTTTCCCCCCTATCTTTTTAATCGGTTCTATTGCAATTTCCTTATATGGTTTTTATTCATTTCTTTCTTTACTCGTTCATTCAATTTCTATAGCCGCCCCACTCAAGCAAGCAACTTTGGGCAGCCTGCAATTTTAAAGTTCTGAAACAATTAGAACCATTTTAAAAGATATTAAAACCATTTTTTAAAAAATCCGCAAAATAAATCGGTGTAAACAAACAGCAGCCAGGATGATGGTGGTTAAGTCTCTCAGAATCGTTTGAAAGTCGGGCGATATAGATCTTTCATGATAAGTTAATAAAACAAATAAACTTCCCAATTTGGCACAAATATATTTTTGAGGGTGGGATGTATCATCCTGGAGACGGGAGAAAACCAAGCAGGACTCAGGATAGTTTCTCTTGACTATCACAGTCCTCGATTTACGATGGTGGTTAAGCGATCGTTCAAAGTTACCACGGACCTTCCTCGGACTACGGAGAGTCCTCAACTTGCAACAATTCGCTTAGTGACCATTCAAAATTACAATGACACTGAAAAAAGCAACTTAGGACCATTTTTCACTTACGACAGTTACAGCATCCCTGTGTATCAACATTTGGACTATGAAAACTGGCTCATAATTATGGCGGTTGCAGCGTCCCGGGGTCACGTGATTCCCCCTTTTGCCACCTTCTGACCACCAAAGTCAATGGGGGAAGCCAGATTCACTTAACAACAGGGTTACTAACTAATCAGCCACAGTGATTCGCTTAACAACCGTGGCAAGAAAAGTGGTAAAAGGGGGCAAAAACTCACTTAAACAAATGTTTCACTTAACAACAGAATGTCTGGGGCTCAATTGTGGTCGTAAGTCAAGGACTATCTGTCCTTACCACCTGGGTTTGAAGCCCCAACAGCTGCTTCACACCTCCTGTGATCACATGATTACAAACTGGGCACTTGGCAACTAGCCTGCATTTACCGATTTATTTTTGGTGCAAAAGATCCATTAAGGCAGCGGTTCTCAACCTATGGGTCGCGACCCCATTTGGGGTCGATCGACCATTTCACGGGGATCGCCAAGCAAGGCTGTCCGGCGCTCCCGGGCAGGGAAAGTCCTCGACTTACGACCGGTTGGGTAGTCCTCGACTTACGACCGGTTGGGGTCGCGGCATTAAAAAGGTTGAGAACCACTGCATTAAGGGCTTATTTTTTTAGGGGATGTCTTATTTTTCCATGTACAGGAGGCGGCGAACGTGCGGGGGCCGAAGGCATCCAACAGCAGCCGTAGCCCGCCGGCCCCTTGGTTAGTGCACTCTGGGGCTGTGAAGTGTGCGAAGCCTGTGCAGTTGAGGTGAATGGGGGCATTGCTACCGCTGGGCTGGCAGGAGGCGGGGGGTGGACTGCCCCACGTGTCCCACACCCGTGCACATCAGGGCCCCCACAGCCAGGCCACCCATGCCCAGCCACCTGTCTCACCGCGGTGGCACCAACACACCTGCCTTGTTGTAGCCACGGGCAAGCAGACGGTGGGATGGAGTGGGCTGCCGGCCAGCCATGCAAGCTCTTAACTGGGGCTTATTTTTAGGGTAGGGCTTATATTAGGCACATGCTAACAATCATGCTATGGCTTATTTTCTGGTTGGGGTCTTATTTTCAGGGAAATACAGTGTATGACCACGAATTATAACATTTTTTTTTGCTGTAACCACCTTTTACTTCCAGTTTCCAGCCAAAAATGTCCATTGCAGACAATGGATTCACTTTATTCACTTGCAATAAAGACTGTTAAATCGGTCCCGATTATGTAGTGATCTGCTTAAGGGCCAACATGCCCTCTGACCGTAATTCCAGGCTCAATTACGGTCATAAGTCGAGGACCACCTGCATTCACGTCCAAGAGACGGTGCTGTAGGGAAGACAACCCGGTTTCTATTTTCTTGGCATGGAAAGAACAAGCCTCGGTTGCAGCACTCCCAGATTTTGTTTAAAATAAGAAAACGACTTCTTCAGGGTGGGCAAGAGTGGAACAGCCTTGGAACGACAACATTGTGGGTTCTCCCATCTCGGAAAGGTTTTGTGAAGAGGCTGGACAACCACCCACCTCTGGAGGACGGTTTCACTGACTTGCCTCGCACTGCTGGGAGTTGGACTAGATCAGCGTTTCTCCATCTCAGCAACGTTAAGACAGGTGGACTTCAACTCCCAGAATTCCCCCCACCAGCACCCCAATGGTGCCCGAAACCTGGAATGTTTTGCACAGAATCCCGGAATAGTGGACCTGGAAGGTACCCCAAAGATCATCTCTAGCCCAGCCTTCTGCACTGTGCAGGGAAAAAAAAATAGAATCCTAAAACAGTGGATTTGGAAGTCACCCTAAAGATCATCTAGTCCAACCCCCTGCATTTTGCAGGATAAAAAAAAAAAGAATCCTAAAATCGTGGAGTTGGAAAGTTCCTTAAGGGTCATCTAGTCCGGCCCTCAGGAGTCTGCAGAAAAAACAGAATTCTAAAATAGTGAAGCTGAAAGGCACCCTAAAGATCATCCAGTCCAACCCTTGTGCTCTTCCAGAAAACCAATCCAGCCACCCTTGAGAAGGGGCGATTTCTCTCTTAAAAACCACCAGTGCTGTAAACTCCCAACACCTACAAGCAAAGTTGTGTCATCTTGTACAACTCCCAGCGACGGAAAGTTTCTCCTTAAACACAGTGATGTGTACCAGGTAACAAATGACCCATATTCCCCAGGAATCACAACAGTCTCTCTGGACAACAAAAAAACCCTCAACAAGAGACAGAAAAGGGAGCCCTACGTACCCCGATTGCCACATTCAGTTCTGTCACCGTCACCTGCTTGGCCCGTTCCACTGCCTGGACCACTTGTTGTTGGTGCTACAGAAAAACAACAGGGGTGAGAAACATGATTATCACCTACAAAACTTTGGATGCTCTGTGTTTATTTTAAATCATCATAGTGGTGGATTTATCACTTCCTTACGTCCAAGATGCCCATAGTCACTTTACACACTAGAACTCAGTCTCCAGGTGATTGGCTAAAAGTCACCACTTTTGAGTTCTAGTCACCAAGGCGGGACTAGAACTCATAATCTTCTGGTGATTATCCCAAAGTCAACCAGCGGGCTCTCATGCCTAAGGCGGGACTAGAACTCACCATCTCCTGGTGATTGGCCCAAAATTACCCAACTAGCTCTCATGCCTAAGGCGGGACTAGAACTCACCATCTCCTGGTGATTGGCTAAAAGTCACCCAGTTAGCTTTCATGCCAAGGCGGGACTAGAACTCATAATCTCCTGGTGATTATCCCAAAGTCACCCAGCGGGCTCTCATGCCTAAGGCGGGACTAGATAGCCAGCATCGGTCCTGGCTATCTCCGAGACCGCCTCCTGCCGCAGATTCCCTCCCACAGGCCGGTACGCTCCCACAGAGCGGGCCTCCTCAGGGTGCCGTCGGCCAAGCAATGTCGGCTGGCGACCCCCAGGGGGAGGGCCTTCTCTGTGGGTGCCCCCACCCTCTGGAACGAACTACCCCCCGAGATCCGGACGATTCCGGA
>NW_015388388.1:342318-350741 GCF_001527695.2 Protobothrops mucrosquamatus
CACTCTCCTGGTGATTATCCCAAAGTCACCCAGCGGGCTTTCATGCCTAAGGCGGGACTAGAACTCAGTGTCTCCTGATGAATGGTCCAAGGTCGCCCAGCTGGCTCTCATGTTTAAGGCAGGACTACAACTCCCCGTCTCCCAGTTTCTAGCCTGGTGCCTTCATGAAAGCCTGGCGCTTTCATGCCTAAATTGGAACTAGAACTCACTGTCTCCTGGTGACTGGCCTAAAGTCACCCAGCTGGCTTTTGTCCCTAAGGCAGGACTAGAACTCATCGTCTTCTGGTGATTATCCCAAAGTCACCCAGCAGGCTTTCATTCATGCCTAAGATGGGACTAGAACTCACTCTCTCCAGATGAGTGGTCCAAAGTCATCCAGCTGGACTACAACTCCCAGTTGTAGCCTGCTGCCTTCATGAAAGCCTGGTGCTTTCATGCCTAAGGTGGGACTAGAACTCATTGTCTCCTGGTGATTGGCCCAAAGTCACCCAGCCAGCTTTCATGCCCAAAACGGGACTAGAACTCACAGTCTCCTGATGAATGGCCCAAAGTCACCCAGCCGGCTTTCATATTCAAGGTGGGATTAGAATTCCCGGTCTCCCAGTTTCTAGCCTGGTGCTTTTACCACTAGACCAGGGGTAGGCAACCTCGGCTCTTTTATGACTCCTGGACTTCAACTCCCAGAATTCCTGAGCCGGCATGGCTCAGCTTGGAAACCTCTCCCTTTCCCCTCAGCATGGCTGGCTCAGGAATTCTGGGAGTTGAAGTCCACGAGTCCTAAAAGAGCCAAGGTTGCCTACCCCTGCACTAGATCAAACTGGCTCCATATTTTTTTTTTAAAAAAAGCTGAACATTTAAATATTTTATTAGATTTTATATAAATGAGGAAAGAATAGGGAGAGTGCCCGGTATGGGGAGGGAAGGGCATGGGGAATTTGGGATGGAAAAAAGGTAGGTACAGTAGTGGGGTAACCCCCAATAATAATCTCATACTTTAACAAACAAGCTACCATCCGGATCAAAATAGTAAATAAACATAATTTATATCTTACTCAGCCATTTTAAAATAAGATTAACTATAACCACATTACTAAAAATTGATAAACAGATAAAATTCCTCTATATAGATAAACATAAATAAAATCTCAACTAATCATAATTGTCAACATTAGCAATTATAAAAATAAAGATGTTATTAACCTAAGAACAGAAACTTACTTAAAAATCTATCATCTGTTCTATAATTTTAAGTTCTTTTCACATTCTAACATCTCTCTAACCATTGATTAAAAAAAAACCTGAACATTTTACACCCTGCCTGCAAGTAGGACGGGAGAAAGAAAAAAGCTGGGATGACACTCACCTCCTGAGACAGGAAGGGGATAAGCTGAGCGCAGATGACATTCAGCCGCTTGGCAATCTCTGTCTGCAAGGGTGGAAAAGGGGAGGAATGGAAAACACCATTACAATATATCATCGGCCTGAATTCCCCCAAAACATGTCTAGAAAAATCAGATCTCAGTCCTTATCTGCTTTTCATGCAAAAAAAAAGCTCTGCTTTTAAACTTTTAACATGGCCAATGGGCTGTTTTGTTTTCCTCAAAGTTTGGGACCACAGTCTGAAATCCAAAAAGGAGCGAGCAAGACCGGTTGAACTGACAGCCCGTCTCTGCAAACACTGAGATTTTCTGCTTTTGAAATCAGGCTTTCCCTGGTCCTAATTCACTTCAACGCTGGGTGATTTCATCCGCTCGTCAGCATTCCTGCTGCTTTCCTCCGGGATCTTCGGTTCAACTTCTTAGTACTCCTCGAGTTACGACCGTCCTGGAGCCTGCCCATCACGGTCGTAACTCATGACAGCTATAAAATAATCACAAGTGGTCAGACTCCATGACAGTCATAATTCAAAGACTGCCTGTATGCCTTCAGACCACACACGGGGGACTGATTTTATGACCTTGGCTGTTATTTTTCCTGCAGATTCACGAGCCTTGGCTAGCCTCATGCCAAACCCAGATTTTGAGCGGAGGGCTACAAGCCCCGTGTAGAAAGCAGTTGGATTCCCTCGAATGAAACCAAATTAAATTGAAATAAACCACATGATAGCAGCATTCCAGTATCTGAGGGGCTGCCACCAAGAAGAGGGGGTCACGTTATTCACCCAAGCACCAGAGGGCAGGACGAGAAACAACGGTTGGAAACTGATCAAAGAGAGAAGCAACTTGGAATTAAGGAGAAACTTCCTGACAGTGAGGAGGACAATCAACCAGTGGAACAGCTTGCTACCAGAAATCGTGGGCGCTCCATCACTGAAGGTTTTTAAGAAGAGGCTAGACCAGTGGTTCTCAACCTTTTTAATGCCGCGACCCCAACCGGTTGTAAGTCGAGGACTAAACCGGTCGTAAGTCGAGGACTAAACNAACCGGTCGTAAGTCGAGGACTTTCCCTGCCCGGGAGCGCCGCGCATGCGTGGTTCCGCCCCCTGCGCCGGCCGAGGCGTAGCTGGCAAGCGGCAGAGACGGAGCAGGCCGACCACCAGCTGGCCCAGCCCAAGGGAGGTAAGGCACCCGCCGGAAAAGGGGGGAAAAATGGCGGACAAAAAAAATGGCGGACAGCCTTCCTTGGCGACCCCCGTGAAATGGTCGATCGACCCCAAATGGGGTCCCGACCCACAGGTTGAGAACCACTGGGCTAGACAGTCACTTGTCTGAGATTGTATAGGTTCTCCTGCTTGAGCAGGGGGCTGGACTATAAGACCTCCAAGGTCCCTTCCAGCTCTATTCTTTTCTACACCGGCGTCGGTCACTAATTCAAATCAGCCAAAATAAAAATGAAATAAATACACGCTGAAAGGCTGGCTTTCCTACAAGGTCTACATTATTTCTATCATCCCATGATATTCTAATCCCCAAGTCAAAGCTTTTTTCTCTCACGTTTCTGGCAAATACAGGGAGTCCTCGACTTACGACCATGACGGAGCCCAAAATGTCTGTCGTTAAGCGAGACAGCTGTTGTGAATTTTTCCCCCTTTTACCCCCTTTCTCGCCACAGTTGTTAAGTGAATCACCGCACTTGTTAAATTATAGTCACACAGTTTGTTAATTGAATCGGGCTTCCCCATTGACTTTGCTTGCCAGAAAGTCGCAAAAGGAGAGATTCCGGGAAGTTGCAACCGCCATAAGTATGAGTCAGTTGCCAAGCCTCTGAATTTTCATCCTGTGACCATTGGGGGATGTTGCAACGGTCGCCAGTATGAAAAATGGTCATAAATTCCTTTTTTCAGCACCGTCATAACTTCGTCACTAAACAAACAGTTCTAAGTTGCCGATTCCCTTTATTTCGTCCCCCTGCCAGAGAGAGTCAAGCCACTGCTTTGAAGACGCCCAAACGCAAAATGTTTGCCAGAGTCTGCATCAGTGATTTAAGGAGTAGAGGACTTCTGAGCATGCACAGAGAGCCTTGCTCTCATCGGTCTCTCTTTCACCATGGAAACCATCCAATGCATTGAAAATGTATGATTAGGGGACTGGAAGCTAAAGCTTATAAGGAACGGTTGCTGGAATTGGGTATGTCTAGTTTAATGAAGAGAAGGACGAGGGGGGACATGATAGCAGCCTTCCAGTATCTCAGGTGCTACCACGAAGAAGAGAGAGTCAAGCTATTTTCCAAGGTGCCTGAAGGCAGGACAAGAAGCAACGGGTGGAAACTAATCAAGGAGAGAAGCAACCTAGAACTAAGGAGAAACTTCCTGACAGTGAGAACAATTAACCAGTGGAACTACCAGCCTCCAGAAGCGGTGAATGCTCCAACACTGAAAGTCTTTAAGAAGAGACTGGACAGCCATTTGTCGGAAACGGTATAGGGTTACCTGCCTGAGCCGGGGGTTGGACTAGATGACCTCCAGGGTCCCTTCTAACTTTATTATTATTATTATTATTATTATTATTATTATTATTATTATTATTATTATTATTATTATTATTATTATTTGCCCGAAACGGTATAGGGTTTCCTGCCTGAGCAAGGGGTTGGACTAGATGACCTCCAGGATCCCTTCCAACATCATCATTATGATTATGATGATGATGATGATGATGATGATTATAATTATTATTATGATTATTATTATTAAAACTGGGCAGGGAAGGGGCAAAGTTTGAATATTGGCCATCCCCATGAGCATCTGCATTCATTTTACTGGGGATACGAAGCTTCTTTTTTCTTTAAAAAAAAAGAAGATAGCACTTGCCAGGAAAAAAAAAAGAAGAAAAAAAAAAAACCAGAGAAGGAGAAAGGAGAGGAACGGAGACAGTAAGTACTTTCTGGGAAAAAATTAATTCCCTCCTGGGGGTTGCATAATGGATTTGCCTTTCTAATGCACTTGTGGCCAGCCACCTCCGGTGGAGGGGAGGGGGGCGCGGGGGGGAAGCTGTCTCCAATTCACTTGCGCCTCGTTAATGTTCAATTTAGTGGCCTTTTAACGCTCCGCCCGGATGAAAAATGATCAAAACCGCCCAGATTTCCTGCTCCCGGCCTAAAGTTGCTTCACACTCTTCCGTCCATCCATCCTTTCTTCCACGGCGGCGTGCAAAGGATAAGTAACACACAAACACACACACACACAAACGCAGCGGCTTGTTGGATTCCCCCCCCCCGTGCAAATTTTCTAACCCCTCGCTGGAACACTGGTACTCCTTGACTTACGACAATTGAGTCCGAAATTTCTGCCGCTAAGCGGGACACTTGTGAAGGGGGTTTTGCCCCCACTTTCTCGCCACAGTTATTAAGGGTATCACTGGGGTGGTTAAGTTAGTAACACGGTTGCGACTTTGGTCGCAAAAGGGAATCACGTGATCCCGGGGACACTGCAACCGTCATAAGGAGTTGGTTGCCAAGCGTCTGAATTTTGATCACCTGGCCACGGGGATGCTGCAATGGTCGTTAAGTGTGAAAAACGGTCGTAAGTCGCTTTTTTTCAGGGCATTGTAAGGCGGAACGGTCACAATCAAAATCCTACCGTTTGGCAACTGATTCATATTTACGACAGTTGCAGCGTCCCGGGGGGGTGTCACATGATCCCCTTTGGCGACTTTCGGACATGCAAAGTCAATGGGGAAGCCAGCTTCACTTAAGAATAGGAGCCAGCCGTGTGCTGCAGCTGCCAAAAAAGCCAACACAGTGCTGGGCTGCATTAACAGAGGGACAGAATCAAGATCAGGTGAAGTGTTAATACCACTTTACAAGGCCTTGGTAAGGCCACTCTTGGAATACTGCATCCAGTTTGGGTCACCACAATGTAAAAAAGATGTTGAGACTCTAGAAAGAGTACAGAGAAGAGCAACAAAGATGATTAGGGGACTGGAGGCTAAAACACATAAAGAACAGTTGCTGGAATTGGGTATGTCTGGTTTAATGAAGAGAAGGACGAGGGGGGACATGATAGCAGTGTTCCAATATCTCAGGGGCTGCCCCAAAGAAGAGGGAGTCAAGCTATTCTCCAAAGCACCTGAAGGCAGGACAAGAAGCAACGGATGGAAACTAACCAAGGAGAGAAGCAACCTGGAACTAAAGAGAAACTTCCTGACAGTTAGAACAATTAACCAGTGGAACAACCTGGAATGCTCCAACACTGGAAGTTTTTAAGAAGAGACTGGACAGCCATTTGTCCGAAATGGTATAGGGTTGCCTGCCTGAGCCGTGGGTTGGACTAGATGACCTCCAAGATCCCTTCCAACTTTATTATTATTATTATGGATCATCGCACAGTCAGCCAGATGTTCAGACTGGATTTGGCATTTTGTCTACCTATCGAGTCCTTACCAAGGACCTGGGATAGGCAGATGGGGATGGCAAGGACTCGATAGGTAGACAAAATGTAGGTAGAATTTATTATTATTATTATTATTATTATTATTATTACTAAGCGTGTCACTAACTTAATAGCTGCAGTGATTCACTTAATAACGGTGGCAAGAAAGGTCGTAAAACTAGGCAATATTTACTTAACTGTGTCGCTTAGCAACAGAACGTTTGGGCTAATTATGATCGTTAAGTTAAAGACAACCTATACTGAAATTTGAAAGACACCAACATCAATCTTCATATTTAGGCACAGGTTTAGCCTCGTTAACTATTCAAGCAGAATGCTACACAGCTTACAACAACCATTTTTTTTGTGTGTGACTGTTGGAGGTCACAACAGCCCTGGAAAAGTGACTTAAAACGCTGGTCCTTGCACTTAAGACCGTCGCAGCATCCTCGTGGTCACGTGATCAAAATTCAGAGGCTTGGCAACTGACATGTTACTTATGACAGTTGCATTGTCCCGGGGGGTCACGTGATCACCAGTTGCAACCTTCCCAGCCGGCTTCTGACAAGCAGAGCCAATGGGGAAGCTGGATTTGCTTAACGACTACAAGATTCACTTAACAACGATGGCGATTTGTTTTAACAACCGTGGCAAAAATGTGGTAAAAAATCAGGTGCAGCTCACTTAACCGGACGCCTTGCTTAGCAACGGAAATGTTGGCGAGGATTGACCCAAGCAAAGCAGGACCCTACCACTAAGTTCTAACGCAGGGTATTTGTGTGTGTGTGTGTGTGTGTGTGCGCGCGCGTGTGTGTGTGTGTGTGTGTGTGTGTGTGAGAGAGAGAGAGAGAGAGAGAGAGAGAGAGAGAGAGAGCATCCGTCCGTCCAACCTTGGCAGCTTTAACACCTGTGGACTTCAACTCCCAGAATTCCCTAGCCAGCATGGCTGGCTGGGGAATTCTGGGAGTTGAAGTCCACAAGTTGCCAAAGTTGGAAATCCCTGCTCTCACCTTTCACAGCTACAGTCTATTTTTGCTGCTATCTTTTTTAAAATCTTTTTTCCTTAAAAACGACAATCTCTCCCATCCCAACGCTCCTATTTTCTGCCAAGAGACGACCCCCCCCGTTCCCCGAGCAACCCCCCCTCAATTTCCTAGCTTGCGTTTTTTTTTTGCAAAGAGGGATTCCTATCCTTCGCACGACTCCCTCTCTCTCTCTCATTTTTCTGGCAAGCCGTTTTTCCTGCCTACACACACATCCCCGAAGCACTGTTTTCTGACAGGGAAATAAATAAATAAATATAATATAACGGGGGGGGGAGAGAGAGGAAACCCACATCATCACCCACACCCCCCCCACCACCACCCTTGTCAGCCAGCCGGGGATAAAAATTGAATGGTGTGACCTTTTTATGCCGGCAATAAAGCAGGTGATGAGGGAAAGGGGAGGGATTAGGCCGGGGTGGGGGGGGGTGGGGGGGGGGGTGGTCCTTGAGTGACATTAAAAAGACACCTGCTGGGCAAATCTAATTGAAGGGGAGGTGCCAGTCTTTGGGGAGGGTCTGCAACAGAGAAAGAGGGAGAAGGGATCCAGCGGGCCGAGGGGATAACCACAAAGCTTACATCAGGCTAGATCCCATTTATCACCCGGAGGCTGTCAGGGCCCAGAGAGTTATGAGTTTCTCCTTAAAATAAAAAAGGGGGAGAGGGGAAGGAGGAGAGGGGGGGGAGCGGTGACAGTTTCCTGGCACCCAGCCAGGCCAGCAGCACCTGAACTGGTTGTAAATCCTTCCATGCCACATCGCAGAGAGGGCAGGGGCAAGGCTCACCGGATTGAATATCACTTTATAGTGGCCTTGATAAGACTTGGAATCCAGCTTTGGTCACCACGATATAGAACAGATATAAAACACGATATAAAAACACCTCTTGAGACTCTGGAAAGAGTGCAGAGAAGAGCGAGAAAGACGATCGGGGGGGGGGGGGCTGGAGGCTAAACCATAGGAAGAACGGTTGTGGGAACGTGGTACGTCTAGGCCAGGGGGTCTTCAAACGTGGCCCTTTTATGACTTGTGGACTTCAACTCCCAGAATTCCTCAGCCAGGCATGGCTGTTGCTGCCTGGCTGAGGAATTCTGGGAGTTGAAGTCCGCAAGTCATATAAGGGCCACGTTTGAAGACCCCCTGGTCTAGTTTAATGAAAGGGAAGGATTAGGGGTGACACAACAGTAAGGTGGTCCTCGACAATGAGCCCTTTGCTAAGTGAGTTTTGCCCCATTCTACGACCCTTCTTGCCTCAGTTGTTAAGTGAATCGCTGCAGTTGATTAGTTAGAAACCCGGTTGGTAAGCAAACCTCGCTTCCCCATTGATTTTGCTTGTCAGAAGGTCGCAAAAGGGGATCACGTGATCTTGGGACTCAGCAGCGGTCACAAACAGGAACCAGTTGCCAAGCATCTGAATTTTGATCACGTGACCATGGGGATGCTGCAACGGTCGTGAAGTGTGAAAAACGGTGCCGTGGTCATTTTGAGTGGTCACTAATGAACTGTTGTTAAGTCAAGGACTATTGTATCGTATTCCAATATTTAAGGGGCTGCCACAAAGGAGGGGGGGGG
>NW_015388388.1:352387-381189 GCF_001527695.2 Protobothrops mucrosquamatus
TATCTCTTCTTAAAAATCTCCAGTGATGGAGCGCCCACGATGGGAAGAGGAGGCCGGCAACAGAGGCTAAAGCTGTCCAAAGCCCCTCCATTATCTCTGTAGAGGGGCAATTTGCACCCAATACAAGGGGCTGGTTCAGATATGGAAGGCAGATGCAGTCCAAACCCGGTTCCCTTGGTCTTTTGCATCACGAACAGGGGTGGGGGGCTAAACACCCTTTCTGTGCTCCTTGGAACCTGACAGCTTTTGGGGAGGTTGGGCACAATTTTCAGCAAACTGGCGAGAGGATTAATCTAAACCAAGCCACTAAGCCGGCATGAAGCCCCAATGCCCCTTTAAAGGTTAAACTGCAGCAAATGAAAAAATAGAAAAGAGGTTTTAAAAACAGATCAGAATGAAAACCCCAATCAGGTCAGCTCCCCAGAGGCCCACGTGTGGAATTAAAACACCCCATCTTGAGACAAAAGAATATGGGTAGCCCTCAACTTACGACTGTTTCCTTAGCAACCGTTCAAAGTTACGAGGGCTCTGAAAAAGGGACTTATGACAGGTCCTCGCACTGACGACCGTCGCAGCATTCCGGGAGTCACGTGATCAAAATTTGGGCATTTGGCAACCAGCTCGTATTTATGATGGTTTGAGCATTTATGATGGTTTGAGCATCGTGGGGTCAGGTGATCGTTTGCAGCCTTCCTAGCAGGTTCTGACAAGCAAAATTAGTGGGGGAAGCAGGATTTGCTTAACGACTGCATGATTCTGAAATGATATAGGTTCTCCTGCTCGATCAGGGGACTGGACTAGAAAACCTCCAAGGTCCCTTCCAATTCAATTCAATTAATTCAATTCTATTCTATTCTATCCCTATTCCAATTCTATTCTTTTGAATTTATTTCTTATTCTATTCTATTCTATTCTATTCTATTCCATTCCATTCATTATTTTCTATTCTATCCCTATTCCAATTCTATTCTTTTGAATTTATTTCTTATTCTATTCTATTCTATTCTATTCCATTGCATTAATTATTTTCTATTCTATCCCTATTCCAATTCTATTCTTTTGAATTTATTTCTTATTCTATTCTATTCTATTCTATTCTATTCTATTCTATTCTATTCTATTCTATTCTATCATTCCATTCTATATTCTATTCTATTCTATTCTATCATTCCATTCTATATTCTATATTCTATATTCTATTCTATTCTATTCTATTCCATTCCATTCCATTCCATCCTATCCTATTCTACTCTTATCATTCCATTCCATTCCATTCCATTCCATTCCATTCTAGTCCTGTCCTGTCCTGTCCTGTCCTGTCCTGTCCTATCCTATCCTATCCTATCCTATCCTATCCTAAATCCAGTTGATCATACGATGACCGGCTTTTCAAGTGCCACGACTTATGACAGGCTCGTAAGTGGAAGACTTCCTGTATGCATTGAATTCCTCCCAAGAACTTCGGATGTCGTAATGTATCTACATAGTATATGTGCAGATCCATGTTATTATTATTATTTTGCATCTTTTCCCGTTCTGCAATATCTTGTCTCATTTGGAGATAGATTCCCATATGCTACTCATCACAAGGAAGACTCACAGAAAGAGGCTTTTAAAATTATTTTCCAAGTTTTGCTAATATGGAATTCTTCCTTCCGCCCCACACGATAGGGTTAATATTTTGACTTTTCACCCAGTTCTCTTCTGCACATTATCAGAGTATTTACCATAATATCAAGATCTGTTTCCTGACCAGTCAATATCGGCAAAAACCACAGTTAGTGAAAACATCAGGGAGATGACCTTGACTTGAAGGCGGCTGTGCTTTTTTGTTGGATGCAAAACAATTCTGTTTATGTCTTTTTTTTTTTGCAATGTTTTTGGATCTCTTCCTGCCTTGAATAATCGAGTAAATGGATTGAGGGCCTGAGCAGGGGGTTGGACTAGATGACATTCAAGGTCCCTTCCAACTCTGTCTATTCTATTCTATTCTATTCTACTCTACTCTATCATTCCATTCTATATTCTATTCCAGTGGTGGCGAACCTATGGCACAGGTGCCAGAGGCGGCACTCGGAGCCCTCTCTGTGGGCACACGTGCCGTTGCCCCAGCCTTGCCTCCACCTGTGACCCCCTCCTCACCAGCAGCCCCCCTGGAGGAGAGTTGCCCCCGAGCGTGGCCCACGTGGAGCAGCACAGCCAAGGACATGGCAGCCAGGCAGCGTAGACAAGACTCTGCCCTCACGCCCCATCATGCAGTTGATGCTGCAGGACGTGGGCAGAGGGCTTGGCCGCCATGGCACTGCTGGGCTGCCTGGGCAACCTGCGGCGGGCCCTGGAGGCGGTGAGTGGCCTTGTGGGCAGGCAGGGTGAGGGCGGAGTGGGGGCAGGGCAGGGGGTGGAGTGGGGGCGGGGCCAGTTTTTAGGCACTTGGTCTCTAAAAGATTCCCCATCACTATTCTATTCTATTCTATTCTATTCTATTCTATTCTATTCTATTCTATTCTATTCTATTCTATACTCTGTTCCATTCATTATTTTCTATTCTATCCCTATTCCAATTCTATTCTTTTGAATTTATTTCTTATTCTATTCTATTCTATTCTATTTTTCTTCTATTCTATTTTTACTCTACTCTACTCAATTCTATTCTACTCTATTTTCTATTCTATTCTATTCTATTCTATTCTATTCTATTCTATTCTATTCTATTATTCCATTTCATATTCCATTCCATTCCATTCACTTAATAACTGCAGTGATTCGTTTTAGCAGCCGTGGCAAAAAAAAGGTGGCAAAATCAGGCACGGCTCCTTTAACAGCTACGACCTTGCTCAGCAACATAAATTTGGGTCCTCATTGTGGTCATAAATCAAGGACTTTCTGTAGCAGCCAAGAGGTTTCCCACACCTGCCTCCAACACGCCCGTTCACTTACCTGTTTGTGCATTTCGATGTTCAACCCGTAGGACATTTCATAATACTGGAAGAGAAAAGCACGCCAAGGTTAGCCGTGGGATTTCTAAAAAGGGTTTTGAAAAAGACAAGAGGCCAACTTTCCAACCCTATTAAACTCAGATCTGAAACCGCAACGGCAGCAATTCACTTTACAACGGGGCCCAGAAAGGGTGTGAAATGGGGCAAAACCCACTTAACGGTTATTTGGCTTAGCAACCGAAATGTTGGGCTCAATTGTGGTCGTACGGAGAAGACTAGCTGTATTGCATCACCGTGGGTTAAAATGGATCATAGCAACGGCATTGCCCAAGATGCTTACCTGGTTTAGGAAAGCCTCAGCGGTTGCATTCCCACATGCTGCGTGTGGCTATTGCTAACATTGGTGGGGCTTTTCCTAGCTCAGAGCACCGGGTGTGTCTAGAAAATACAGGTGGTCCTCGACTTACAACAGTTCATTTAGTGACCAAAGTTACAAAGGGACTTATGACCGTTTTTCACACTTATGACCATCACAGCATCCCCATAGCTACGTGGTTTACATTCGGATGCTTGGCAACTGGTTCATATTTATGACGGTTTTCAGTGTCCCCGGGGTCACGTGATCCCCTTTTGCGACCTTCTGGCAAGCAAAGCCAATGGAGGAAGCCAGATTCACTTAACAACCATGGGGCTCATTTAACGACGGTAGCAATTCACTTAACAAATGGGGCAAGGAAAGTCGTAAAATGGGAGAAAATTCACTTAACGAATTTCTCACTTAGCAACATAAATTCTGGGCTCATCTGTGGTCGTAAGTCGAGGATGACCTGTGGCTATTTCTGGAGCTGAACTAAACAAAATTAAGCAAATCCTTCTCAAGAGGTGCTTCTGAATGCAGGAGAAGAGCTAAAGGTAGTCCTCAACTTATGATCATTTGTTTAGCGACCATTTGACATTCCAACAGCACTGAAAAAAATAGGCTGATGACAGTGGTGGGATTCAAATACCTGAACATCTGGTTCTCTGCATGGATGCAGGCCTGGGCCTCCGAAGCCTAGAATGGACTTCCGGAAGTGACATCCATGCACTTCCTGTGGGCTGTTCTAGGCCTGGGAGGCCTCCTCCGGACCTCCAAGACCTAGAACAGACTTTCGGAAGTGACATCAACGCACTTCCGGTGGGCCGTTCTGGGCCTGGAAGGCCTCCACCAGGCCTAGAACAGACTTCCGGAAGTGACATCCATGCACTTCCGGTGGGCCATTCTAGGCCTGGGAGACCTCCTCTAGGCCTCCAAGGCCTAGAACCAACTTCCAGTAGCAGCATGGGTTCAGCCGGTTCTCCGAACTCAGCAAAATTTAGCTACCGGTTCTACCGAACCGGTGTGAACCGGCTGAATCCCACCACTGGCTTATGACCAGTTTTTGCACTTGTGACCATCACAGCAACCACACAGTCATGTGATCCAAAGTTGGGTACTTGGCGACTATTCTGTATTTATGACGGCTGCAGCATCCCAGGGTCATGCGATCGCCATTGCTGATCACGTGATCGCCATTAGTGGTCATGTGATCTGCCGTTTGTGACCTCCCCTGCTGGCTTCCGGCAAGCAAACTCACTGGAGGAAGATTAATGATCTTGTGATTTACTTAATGACCCTCAGGGATTTACTTAGCAATCGCAGCAAATATGGCTGTCCAATATCCCCCTCCCCCACCCACATAATGATCACCTGGTCTCAACTGTGGTCGTAAGTTGAGGACTGCCTGGATAGCATGTCTCTTTCCCAACCATTAAAGCAGCCGCATCATTTCCCGGCTCCCATCGTCTCTCTAACACCCTGTCAGAGCCTGGTTAAGGGACACGGCTACCTTCAACAACATGTGGCAGATCTGCACAGTAGGTGGTACAATGGTGTCACTGCCAAGTGTGCAAAAAAGTTATAGCTCTTTTTTTTTTTTTAAGGCAATTGTGAGGTGTTGTTTGCTTTGGATTAAATTCAAGTTGGACTGGATGCAAGATTGCGGGATAAAGCATTATATCTTCCATTTTTCCAGCATGTGGATGGTATTTCTGGAAGGCAGGGAGTAAGATGGAAAAGCTGGGAAGAACGGAGGCCAAAAGCCAGTATCCCACTTTATCTTATTCTCCTTTCTTGTAAATACCAGTACAGGGAGTCCCCGACTTACAAAAGTTCATTTAGTGACTGTTTCGAACTTACAATGGCACTGGGGAAAAAAAGTGACTTATGACCGTTTTTCACACTTATGGCTGTTGCAGCCTCCCCGTGGTCACGGGATCAAACTTTGGCCGCCTGGCAACCGGCTCATATTTATGACGGTTACCGTGTCCCGGGGTCATGTGATCCCCTTTTGCGACCTTCTGACAAGCAAAGTCAAGGGGGGGAGCCAGATTCACTTACGTTTCTTACGAACTTAATAACTGCAGTGGTTCACGTCACAACTGGGGCAAGGAAAGTCATAAAGCAGGACAAAACTCACTTAACACACGTCTCACTTAGCAACCGAAATTCTGGGCTCAATTGTATGGTCGTAAGTCGAGGATGACCTGTATTTCTTCAGCTGGAAAAAATGTACCCCAAAACAGGAAAGGGCATCCAGAGCAGAGAGTAAAAGCCCACTTGCTACCCTGGTTGAGTGCTTTGGACTCTAGAACCCATCATCCTCGACTAGAGGCCAACGAAGAGCAAAGAGGTAGGGCCTGTTCTGCTAAAAGCTCCCTTTCCTGGAAAGCTCAGCCTGGCGCTTAATCAGCATCATAAAAGCTGCTCACCATGACATAGTGTCGCTGAATTTCTGTCTTCTCGGTTGCCAGTTTCTCGCACTCAAGTTTCAAGCTGTGAAGATAAAGGAAGAGCTTGGATTGCACCACCCTTCAGCCGCCTTCAAAGAAACAGGGGCATCTGGATGACCCTTTAGGTGCTTTAGAGGGCCCAATTCACACAACCCGGCCTAAACCTTGTTCCCCATTCTTGGTAAGTGGCTTTTCCCTTTTAGAAAGGCCCAAAACAGTGCAGATCAAAAGGGGGGGGAGGGAAACCCCCCAATGCAGTTCCCTGTATAAATCATGCAAATACAGGTCTGCATTTGCATAATGTATTCAGCCCCTCTCTAGTTTGCATAATCTATTCACGGCTTCAGCAAAGGGGGCTGCTTTCCCCCAAAATTGCTTTGGTTGAAGCAAAGCCCCCCCCACCCCATTTTAGCTACCTTCCCGGCACTGCCGAGTGACCTCACAGACCGTGCGCAGTCATGAGTCCTAGAAACTTGACAGCTTTAAAAACAAAAGAGCAGACCCTACGGCTAAACTCTTTACTGCATTCTTATTCAGTTTGACTGGTTTTTGATATTTATCGTTTCCACCTCTTGTAAAGTGGCCCAGAGTCGCCCCAACGTTGAGATGGGCGGCATATACAATTAATAAATCAATGACTATGGAGATTCTCAGTCATCCAGGCGTTTTTTTTAAGAGGCAACTGGACTTTCTTGTTTTTCTTTGAAGACATTTCACATCTCATCCAAGAAGCTTCTTCAGCTCTGACTGGATGGTGGGGAATGGAAAGATTTATACTCCTTGCAGACAGCTGGTCATTTGCATTCTTTGAGTCTTTGAGGCCACTTGGAGGTTTAACCTGTGTCCTCAAAGTCAGGTGAGTGGTGCAAATGGGTCCTCCAAGTGGCCTCCACGACTCTCTAAAAGAATGCAAATGACCAGCAAGAAATATAAATCCTTCCATTCCCCACCATCCAGTCAGAGCTGAAGAAGCTTCTTGGACGAGAAGCAAAACGTCTTCAAAGGAAAAATTAGGAAGTTCAGTTGCCTCCTGAAAAAGCACCTTTGGGATAATAAATCAATGAATTAAATCAGGGATCCTTAATTCACGGGCCATGGCCCGTTTGAAACTGGGCTGTGGAAGCGGCGGGTGAGCATGCATGCAGCTCCACTTGCGCGAGCAGCAGGCGAGTGCTCGGATGCATGAAGCTCCACCTGCATGAGCAGCGGTCGTGCATGCGCGCACTCTCACCCACCCCTCGCCCGGAACCGTCCCCTCTCCCCAAAGCCAGAAAGGGTGGGGTCCCGCTGAATTGAATAAATAAGTCAACACAAGTTTTCACAGTGGTTGTGATTTGATTTGGGGCCTTCTCCGGTTCGAAGACAGAGCTGGCCATTCAATCATCCAGACATTTTCTGGCTTTGTGGACCCGACGCTTCCGCGGCCCGGTTCTGCTTCCTGACTCAGCCTACGGTGCCTTTTGCATCTCCTGGGATTATAACCCCCCCACCATCCTCCTGGATCCCAGGCTGATGGGAATTGTAGTTTGCCAACGGGGCATCTGCTCGTTTTCAAAAGTAGGCAGTATTGATTCAAGCAGATAAACAGGGCAAATTTGCTGGGGGGAAAAAGTGAAATAGACCCATTTCAGGGCAGGCACCTCTGGGGAGACCACCAGCCCCTAGTGGAGTAAAAACAGCTGGCCCTCAATATGTCAAAGGCCAGGAATCTTATGCATATTGAATGTAATAGATCAGTGGTGGCGAACTTATGGCACTGGTGTCAGAGGCGGCACTCAGAGCCCTCTCTGTGGGCACACGCGCCATCGCCCCAGTCCTAGGCCTTCAGCTGGGTTTTATAAAACCTTTTTGCTTTAGGCCTCTACCGCCATGTACAAAAAAAAAAGGTTCAATCAATCAGTCAATTTCAACTTCTCGCGGGGAAAAAAAAGATCTTGCAAAGTTGGACTTGATTGAACTTTTTAGTCCCACCCAGTCTGCCGTTACCACTGCAGCCACGCCCACTCAATGGGCCACACCCAGCCAATGGGCCACACACACCCGACGATGCATAAGTGGGTTTTGGGTTGCTGTAATAGATTTTCTGAATTTGGCACGATCCAGATGTGGCCCCAAACTGCAGGACAACCCCTTAGGGAGGCCACGCGGACTTTGAAGGTAGTCCTCGACTTACAACCACTGGAAAAAAAGTGACTTACGACCACTTCCTGCACTTACGACTTAGCAACTGAACAAGTTACTAACTGAAGTTGCTTAGTTAAGTTACCAAGTTCCAAAACTGAAATTACTAACTTAACTGCAGGGACTCTCTTAACCGTTGTGGCAAGAACGGTCGTAAAATGGGGCAAATCTGCTCAGCAGCAGAAATTTGGGGCTCAACTGTGGGCGTAAGTTGAGGACTATCTGCATAATGGAAGGCTACAGTCTCTTTGGGTTGCAAAAGGCCCCTTACCCAGAGGGGCAAAAACATCCGAACAGTTCAGGGCAGCTCTAAGGATTAAATCAGGGATTGAAAAGTTGGCTTTGGTCCTACTCCCCCCCCCTCCCCGGTGCCTGCGCTCACCAGGACCCAGGGAAGAAATCCTGGCATCTGCCCAGTTCAGCATCTCCTGGGAAAATGAACATCCTTTTTTTACCTGTGGTACTGGTTCTGCAAAAACTGGAATTCTTCTTTGATCCGGTCCAAGATCTCGGGGTAAGTCAGTTTCAAGGATTGGGGGGCGGTTGATACGACACTGGCGGCAGCCGCGGCCGCAACAGCTGCAGTGGCCACAGGGGGTGTCTGTAGGTGAGCCTGGGAGGGAGAGAGAGCGAGAGCGAGAGCAAGAGAGAATGAGGGAGAGAGGGAGAGAGGGAGAGAGAGAGAGAGAGAGAGAGAGAGAGAGAGCAAAATTACCCATGGTAGAACAAGCATGATGCACCAGCCCTCGTTCCCCTCCCATTCTGTGGTCTCCTTTGTAAAAAGGCCTGCCCGCCTTCCCCCTCCCTCTTTCCCTCCCCCACCTTAAAGAAATCCAGTTTTGATCACCACGATGTAAAAAAGATGTTGAGACTCTAGAAAAGAGTACAGAGAAGAGCAACAAAGATGATCAGGGGACTGGAGGCTAAAACATACAAGGAACGGTTGCTGGAATTGGGAATGTTTAGTTTAATGAAGAGAAGGACGAGGGGGGACACGATAGCCGTGTTCCAGTATCTCAGGGGCTGCCCCAAAGAAGAGGGAGCCAAGCTATTCTCCAAAGCGCCTGAGAGCAGCACAAGAAGCAAAGGATGGAAACTAACCAAAGAGAGAAGCAACCTGGAACTAAGGAGAAATTTCCTGACAGTGAGAACAATTAATCAGTGGAACGACTTGCCTCCAGAAGTTGTGAATGTTCCAACACTGGAAGTTTTTAAGAAGAGACTGGACAGCCATTTGTCTGAAATGGTACAGGGTTTCCTGCCTGAGCAGGAGGTTGGACTAGATGACCTCCAAGGTCCCTTCTAACTATGTCTATTCTATTCCATTCCATTCCACTCTACTCTACTTTAAGTTCAATCTTCTCACCTGGATGCCTTCCAGAAAGGAGATAATGAGCTCCCAGCATTAGAATCCTAGAATCCTATAGGGCTAGAAGGGACCTTGGAGGTCTTCTAGTCCAACCCCTTGCTCAAGGCAGAAGTCCCTCTAACATTCCAGTTAAATGGTTGTCTGGGCTATTTTTAGTTCTACGGAGATAATCCTGAGATTAGATCATTCTAAATTATCTAATTAGATAATAAAAGAAATAAACCATGATTTATGCCCTGGGCACAATTCAAAGTTGCATGGAAGGGCTGTCAAAACTGGTGGTGCTGGGAGCATCTAAAATAAAACAGATTAGCATCAGCCCTTTCCCCCCAAAAGTCAGATATAGGCGGTCCTTGGTTTATAATCATTCGTTTAGTGACCGTTTGAAGTTACAACGACAGTGAAAAAAATGACTTATGACTCATTTTCACAGGACGGTTACAGCATCCCCATGGGCCACCTGATCAAAATTCAGAAGCTCAGCAACTGGCATGTATTTTGGATCTTGGAGTCCTAATGGACAATCATTTAAATAGGAGCCAGCCGTGTGCTGCAGCTGCCAAAAAAGCTAACACAGTTCTAGGCTGCATTAACAGAGGGATAGAATCAAGATCACGTGAAGTGTTAATACCACTTTACAAGCCTTGGTAAGGCCACACTTGGAATACTGCATCCAGTTTTGGTCACCACGATGTAAAAAAGATGTAGAGACTCTAGAAAGAGTGCAGAGAAGAGCAACAAAGATGATTAGGGAACTGGAGGCTAAAACACATAAAGAACAGTTGCAGGAATTGGGCATGTCTAGTTTAATGAAGAGAAGGACGAGGGGGGACATGATAGCAGTGTTCCAATATCTCAGGGGCTGCCCCACAGAAGAGGGAGTCCAGCTATTCTCCAAAGCGCCTGAAGGCAGGACAAGAAGCAATGGATGGAAACTCATCAAGGAGAGAAGCAACCTAGAACTAAGGAGAAACTTCCTGATAGAATAATTAACCAGTGGAACAATCTGCCTCCAGAAGCGGTGAATGCTCCAACACTGGAAGTTTTTAAGAAGAGACTGGACAGCCATTTGTCTGAAATGGTATAGGGTTTCCTGCCTGAGCAAAGGGCTGGACTAGATGACCTCCAAGGTCCCTTCCAACTTTATTATTATTATTATTATTATTATTATTATTATTATTATTATTATTATTATTATTATTATTATTATTATTATTATTATTATTATTATTATTATTTCTCTTTCTCTCTTCCTTCCTTCTTTCTTTCCTTCTTTCTCCTTTCTTTTTTCTTCCTTTCTCTCTTCCTTTCTTCTTTCTTTCTCTTTCTTTCTTTTCCTTCCTTTCTTCCTCCCTCCCTTTCTTTCTCCTTTCCTTTTCTTTCCGTCTTTCTCTTTCTTTCTTTTTTCTTGCTTTCTCTCTTCCTCCAAGGTTCCTTCCAACTTTATCATCATCATCATCATCATCATCATCATCATTATTATTTGTCTGAAATTGTATAGGGGGATGACTAGATGACCTCCAAGGTCCCTTCCAACATCATCATCATTATTATTATTATTATTATTATTATTATTATTATTATTATTATTATTATTATTATTGGTTGCACTATCCCGGGGGGGGCATATGATCACCATTTGTGACCATCCCAGCCAACATCCGACAAACGAAGTCAATGGAGGAAGCCGGACAAAAAGGCCATAAAATGGGGGGGGGGGGAAACTCACTTAACAGCTGTCTTGCTTTGCAAATGGAAATTTGAGGCTGAATTGTGGCCATACCTCCAGGACCCCCTGTAAAATCAACACAGCCCTCATAGGAATACCCACGGTAAGTTTCGTCTCTGGATCTGCCTGGAGAAACCAGCTGTCCATTCATACAGGCAGAAGTGGAGTGAGAGCCGGGCGTGAGCCAGCCATATGCCAACATTTAAAAGCTCGATCCCAGCCAGCATCCACTGAACTCAGGAGAGGCTCTGCTCGGTCAAGTTCACAATCAATTTTTCTTCTTTCCTGTAATGGCATTTAGTGCCGGATGTGTGAGTGTATGTGATGGGGGGAGGGGGGGGAAGAGTTTCACTTGGCTGAGCCTGTATAATTGCTCCTGGCAATCCAAGGACAGATCTTGCAAGCAGTAGAAGACACTCATTAGACACCCGTGTTTCCCCGAAAATAAAACCAAGTCTTATATTAATTTTTGCTCCAAAAGATGCATTAGGACTTATTTTCCAGTTAGGGCTTATATTAGGGGAAACACGGTACTAAATGCATTCATAATAATAATAATAATAATAATAATGATGATGATGATGATGATGATGAAGAAGAAGAAGAAGAAGAAGAAGAAGAAGAAGAAGAAGAAGAAGAAGAAGAAGAAGAAGAAGAAGAAGAAGAAGAAGAAGAAGAAGAAGAAGAAGAAGAAGAAGAAGAAGAAGAAGAAGAAGAAGAAGAAGAAGATGATGATGATGGAAGGGATCTTGGAGGTCATCTAGTCCAACCCCCTTATCAGGCAGGAAACCCTATGCCAGACATGTCAAACGTATCGGGACGGTTTTGCCATTGCCGGCAATGGGGTGGGTGCGGCTTCCGGATGACGAGTCCGGCCCACGGGCCGGCAGTTTGACACCCCTGCCCTATACCATTTCAGACAAATGGCTGTCCAGTCTCTTCTTAAAAACCTCCAGTGTTGGAGCATTCACCGCTTCTGGAGGCAGTCTGTTCCACTGGTTAATTGTTCTCACTGTCAGGAAGTTTCTCCTTAGTTCTAGGCTGTTTCTCTCCTTGATTAGTTTCCATCCGTTGCTTCTTGTCCTGCCTTCAGGCGCTTTGGAAAATAGCTTGACTCCCTCTTCTTTGGGGCAGCCCCTGAGATACTGGAACACGGCTATCCTGTCACCCCTCGTCCTTCTCTTCATTAAACTAGACATACCCAATTCCAGCAACCATTCCTTATATGTTTTAGGCTCCAGTCCCCTAATCAACTTTGTTGCTCTTCTCTGCACTCTTTCCAGAGTCTGGCTGATGATCTTAACTGGGGCTTATTTTTTGGAATGGGGCTTATATGACGAACATCCTGAAAAATCATGCTAGGGCTTATTTTCCAGATGGTTCTTATTTTGGGGGAAACACCATATACAGGTAGTCCTCGACTTACAACAGTTCATTTAGTGATCGTTCAAAGTTACAGCGGCACTGAAAAAAAATTAAGTGACTTACGACCGCATTTCTCACTTATGACCTTTACAGGGATTCCCCCACAATCAGGTGATCAAAATTCAGATGTTTGNGATCATTTGTTTAGCGACCATTTGACATTCCAACAGCACTGAAAAAAATAGGCTGATGACAGTGGTGGGATTCAAATACCTGAACATCTGGTTCTCTGCATGGATGCAGGCCTGGGCCTCCGAAGCCTAGAATGGACTTCCGGAAGTGACATCCATGCACTTCCTGTGGGCTGTTCTAGGCCTGGGAGGCCTCCTCCGGGCCTCCAAGACCTAGAACAGACTTTCGGAAGTGACATCAACGCACTTCCGGTGGGCCGTTCTGGGCCTGGAAGGCCTCCACCAGGCCTAGAACAGACTTCCGGAAGTGACATCCATGCACTTCCGGTGGGCCATTCTAGGCCTGGGAGACCTCCTCTAGGCCTCCAAGGCCTAGAACCAACTTCCAGTAGCAGCATGGGTTCAGCCGGTTCTCCGAACTCAGCAAAATTTAGCTACCGGTTCTACCAAACCGGTGCGAACCGGCTGAATCCCACCACTGGCTTATGACCAGTTTTTGCACTTGTGACCATCACAGCAACCACACAGTCATGCGATCCAAAGTTGGGTACTTGGCGACTATTCTGTACTTATGACGGCTGCAGCATCCCAGAGTCATGCGATCGCCATTGCTGATCACGTGATCGCCATTAGTGGTCATGTGATCTGCCGTTTGTGACCTCCCCTGCTGGCTTCCGGCAAGCAAACTCACTGGAGGAAGCTTAATGATCTTGTGATTTACTTAATGACCCTCAGGGATTTACTTAGCAATCGCAGCAAAAACGGCTGTCCAATGTCCCCCCTCCCCCACTCACATAATGATCACCTGGTCTCAACTGTGGTCATAAGTTGAGGACTTCTTGGATAGCATGTCTCTTTCCCAACCATTAAAGCAGCCACATCTCTCTAACATCTCTCTAACACCCCGTCTGAGCCTGGTTAAGGGACACGGCTGCCTTCAACAACATGTGGCAGATCTGCACAGTGGGTGGTACAATGGTGTCACTGCCAAGTGTGCAAAAAAGTTATAGCTCTTTTTTTTTTTTAAAGGCAGTTGTGAGGTGTTGTTTGCTTTGGATTAAATTCAAGTTGGCCTGGATGCAAGATTGCGGGATAAAGCATTATATCTTCCATTTTTCCAGCATGTGGATGGCATTTCTGGAAGGCAGGGAGTAAGATGGAAAAGCTGGGAAGAACGGAGGCCAAAAGCCAGTATCCCACTTTATCTTATTCTCCTTTCTTGTAAATACCAGTACAGGGAGTCCCCGACTTACAAAAGTTCATTTAGTGACTGTTTCGAACTTACAATGGCACTGGGGGAAAAAAGTGACTTATGACCGTTTTTCACACTTAGGGCTGTTGCAGCCTCCCCGTGGTCACAGGATCAAACTTTGGCCGCTTGGCCACTGGCTTATATTTATGACGGTTACCGTGTCCCGGGGGTCATGTGATCCCCTTTTGCGACCTTCTGACAAGCAAAGTCAAGGGGGGGAAGCCAGATTCACTTAAGTTTATTACGAACTTAATAACTGCAGTGGTTCACATCACAACTGGGGCAAGGAAAGTCATAAAGCAGGACAAAACTCACTTAACACATGTCTCACTTAGCAACCGAAATTCTGGGTTCAATTGTATGGTCGTAAGTCGAGGATGACCTGTATTTCTTCAGCTGGAAAAATGTACCCCAAAACAGGAAAGGGCTATCCAGAGCAGAGAGTAAAAGCCCACTTGCTACCCTGGTTGAGTGCTTTGGACTCTAGAACCCATCATCCTCGACTAGAGGCCAACGAAGAGCAAAGAGGTAGGGCCTGTTCTGCTAAAAGCTCCCTTTCCTGGAAAGCTCAGCCTGGCACTTAATCAGCATCATAAAAGCTGCTCACCATGACATAGTGTCGCTGAATTTCTGTCTTCTCGGTTGCCAGTTTCTCGCACTCAAGTTTCAAGCTGTGAAGATAAAGGAAGAGCTTGGATTGCACCACCCTTCAACTGCCTTCAAAGAAACAGGGGCGTCTGGATGACC
Source organism: Protobothrops mucrosquamatus (assembly GCF_001527695.2). Classification (NCBI taxonomy): domain Eukaryota; kingdom Metazoa; phylum Chordata; class Lepidosauria; order Squamata; family Viperidae; genus Protobothrops; species Protobothrops mucrosquamatus. The sequence goes on from NW_015388388.1 coordinate 366,969, forward strand.
CTTTAGGTGCTTTAGAGGGCCCAATTCACACAACCCGGCCTAAACCTTGTTCCCCATTCTTGGTAAGTGGCTTTTCCCTTTTAAAAAGCCCCAAAACGGTGCAGATCAAAAGGGGGGGAGGGAACCCCCCCAATGCAGTTCCCTGTATAAATCATGCAAATACAGGTCTGCATTTGCATAATGTATTCAGCCCCTCTCTAGTTTGCATAATCTATTCACGGCTTCAGCAAAGGGGGCTGCTTTCCCCAAAATTGCTTTGGTTGAAGCAAAGCCCCCCCCCCGCCGTTCACCCCATTTTAGCTACCTTCCTGGCACTGTCAGGTGACCTCACAGACCGTGCGCAGTCATGAGTCCTAGAAACTTGACAGCTTTAAAAACAAAAGAGCAGACCCTACGGCTAAACTCTTTACTGCATTCTTATTCAGTTTGACTGGTTTTTGATATTTATCGTTTCCACCTCTTGTAAAGTGGCCCAGAGTCGCCCCAACGTTGAGATGGGCGGCATATACAATTAATAAATCAATGACTATGGAGATTCTCAGTCATCCAGGCGCTTTTTTAAGAGGCAACTGGACTTTCTTGTTTTTCTTTGAAGACATTTCACATCTCATCCAAGAAGCTTCTTCAGCTCTGACTGGATGGTGGGGAATGGAAAGATTTATACTCCTTGCAGACAGCTGGTCATTTGCATTCTTTGAGAGAGTCTTTGAGGCCACTTGGAGGTTTAACCTGTGTCCTCAAAGTCAGGTGAGTGGTGCAAATGGGTCCTCCAAGTGGCCTCCACGACTCTCTAAAAGAATGCAAATGACCAGCAAGAAATATAAATCCTTCCATTCCCCACCATCCAGTCAGAGCTGAAGAAGCTTCTTGGACGAGAAGCAAAACGTCTTCAAAGGAAAAATTAGGAAGTTCAGTTGCCTCCTGAAAAAGCACCTTTGGGATAATAAATCAATGAATTAAATCAGGGATCCTTAATTCACGGGCCATGGCCCGTTTGAAACTGGGCTGTGGAAGCAGCGGGTGAGCATCCATGCAGCTCCACTTGCGCGAGCAGCAGGCGAGTGCTCGGATGCATGAAGCTCCACCTGCATGAGCAGCGGTTGTGCATGCGCGCACTCTCACCCACCCCTCGCCCGGAACTGTCCCCTCTACCCAAAGCCGGAAAGGGTGGGGTCCCGCTGAATTGAATAAATAAGTCAACACAAGTTTTCACAGTGGTTGTGATTTGATTTGGGGCCTTCTCCGGTTCGAAGACAGAGCTGGCCACTCAATCATCCAGACATTTTCTGGCTTTGTGGACCCGACGCTTCCGCGGCCCAGTTCTGATTCCTGATTCAGCAGACGGTGCCTTTTGCATCTCCTGGGATTATAACCCCCCCACCATCCTCCTGGATCCCAGGCTGATGGGAATTGTAGTTTGCCAACGGGGCATCTGCTCGTTTTCAAAAGTAGGCAGTATTGATTCAAGCAGATAAACAGGGCAAATTTGCTGGGGGGAAAAAGTGAAATAGACCCATTTCAGGGCAGGCACCTCTGGGGAGACCACCAGCCCCTAGTGGAGTAAAAACAGCTGGCCCTCAATATGTCAAAGGCCAGGAATCTTATGCATATTGAATGTAATAGATCAGTGGTGGCGAACTTATGGCACTGGTGTCAGAGGCGGCACTCAGAGCCCTCTCTGTGGGCACGCGCGCCATCGCCCCAGTCCTAGGCCTTCAGCTGGGTTTTATAAAACCTTTTTGCTTTAGGCCTCTACCGCCATGTACAAAAAAAAAAGGTTCAATCAATCAGTCAATTTCAACTTCTCGCGGGGAAAAAAAAGATCTTGCAAAGTTGGAATTGATTGAACTTTTTAGTCCCACCCAGTCTGCCGTTACCACCGCAGCCACGCCCACTCAATGGGCCACACCCAGCCAATGGGCCACACACACCCGACGATGCATAAGTGGGTTTTGGGTTGCTGTAATAGATTTTCTGAATTTGGCACGATCCAGATGTGGCCCCAAACTGCAGGACAACCCCTTAGGGAGGCCACGTGGACTTTGAAGGTAGTCCTCGACTTACAACCACTGGAAAAAAAGTGACTTACGACCACTTCCTGCACTTACGACTTAGCAACTGAACAAGTTACTAACTGAAGTTGCTTAGTTAAGTTACCAAGTTCCAAAACTGAAATTACTAACTTAACTGCAGGGACTCTCTTAACCGTTGTGGCAAGAACGGTCGTAAAATGGGGCAAATCTGCTCAGCGGCAGAAATTTGGGGCTCAACTGTGGGCGTAAGTCGAGGACTATCTGCATAATGGAAGGCTACAGTCTCTTTGGGTTGCAAAAGGCCCCTTACCCAGAGGGGCAAAAACATCCGAACAGTTCACGGCAGCTCTAAGGATTAAATCAGGGATTGAAAAGTTGGCTTTGGTCCTACACCCCCCACCCACCCCACCCCCTCCCCGGTGCCTGCGCTCACCAGGACCCAGGGAAGAAATCCTGGCGTCTGCCCAGTTCAGCATCTCCTGGGAAAATGAACATCCTTTTTTTTTACCTGTGGTACTGGTTCTGCAAAAACTGGAATTCTTCTTTGATCCGGTCCAAGATCTCGGGGTAAGTCAGTTTCAAGGATTGGGGGGCGGTTGATACGACACTGGCGGCAGCCGCGGCCGCAACAGCTGCAGTGGCCACAGGGGGTGTCTGTAGGTGAGCCTGGGAGGGAGGGAGAGAGAGAGAGAGAGAGAGAGAGAGAGAGAGAGAGAGAGAGAGAGAGAGAGAGAGAGAGAGAGAGAGAGAGAGAGAGAGAGAGAGAGAGAGAGAGAGAGAGAGAGAGAGAGAGAAGGAGAGAGAGAAAGAAAGAGAGAAAGAAAGAGAGAAAGAGAGCAAAATTACCCATGGCAGAACAAACATGAAGCACCGGCCCTCGTTCCCCTCCCATTCTGTGGTCTCCTTTGGAAAAAGGCCTGCCCCCCTTCCCCCTCCCTCTTTCCCTCCCCACCGTAAAGAAATCCAGTTTTGGTCACCACGATGTAAAAAAGATGTTGAGACTCTAGAAAGAGTGCAGAGAAGAGCAACAAAGAGGATTAGAGGACTGGAGGCTAAAACATATAAGGAACGGCTGCTGGAATTGGGTATGTCTAGTTTAATGAAGAGGAGGACGAGGGGGGACATGATAGCAGTCTTCCAATATCTCAGGGGCTGCCCCAAAGAAGAGGGAGTCAAGCTGTTCTCCAAGGCGCCTGAAGGCAGGACAAGAAGCAACGGATGGAAACTAATCAAGGAGAGAAGCAACCTAAAACTAAGGAGAAACTTCCTGACAGTGAGAACAATTAACCAGTGGAACAACCTGCCTCCAGAAGTTGTGAATGCTCCACAACTGGAGGTTTTTAAGAAGAGACGACAGTCATTTGTCTGAAATTGTATAGGGGGTTGGACTAGATGACCTCCAAGGTCCCTTCCAACATCATCATCATCATCATCATCATCATTATTATTGGTTGCACTATCCCGGGGGCCATATGATCACCATTTGTGACCATCCCAACCAGCATCTGACAAACGAAGTCAATGGAGGAACCCGGACAAAAAAGGCCATAAAATGGGGGGTGAAACTCACTTAACAGCTGTCTTGCTTTGCAAATGGAAATTTGAGGCTGAATTGTGGCCATACCTCCAGGACCCCCTGTAAAATCAACACAGCCCTCATAGGAATACCCACGGTAAGTTTCGTCTCCGGATCTGCCTGGACAAGCCAGCTGTCCACTCATACAGGCAGAAGTGGAGTGAGAGCCGGGCGTGAGCCAGCCATATGCCAACATTTAAAAGCTCGATCCCAGCCAGCATCCACTGAACTCAGGAGAGGCTCTGCTCGGTCAAGTTCACAATCAATTTTTCTTCTTTCCTGTAATGGCATTTAGTGCCGGATGTGTGAGTGTATGTGATGGGGGGGGGGGGGAAGAGTTTCACTTGGCTGAGCCTGTATAATTGCTCCTGCCAATCCAAGGACAGATCTTGCAAGCAGTAGAAGACACTCATTAGACACCCGTGTTTCCCCGAAAATAAAACCAGGTCTTATATTAATTTTTGCTCCAAAAGATGCATTAGGACTTATTTTCCAGTTAGGGCTTATATTAGGGGAAACACGGTACTAAATGCATTCATAATAATAATAATAATAATAATAATAATAATAATAATGATGATGATGATGATGATGATGATGATGATGATGATGATGATGATGATGATGATGAAGAAGAAGAAGATGATGATGGAAGGGATCTTGGAGGTCATCTAGTCCAACCCCCTTATCAGGCAGGAAACCCTATGCCAGACATGTCAAACGTATCGGGACGGTTTTGCCATTGCCGGCAATGGGGTGGGTGCGGCTTCCGGATGACGAGTCCGGCCCACGGGCCGGCAGTTTGACACCCCTGCCCTATACCATTTCAGACAAATGGCTGTCCAGTCTCTTCTTAAAAACCTCCAGTGTTGGAGCATTCACAGCTTCTGGAGGCAGGTTGTTCCACTGGTTAATTGTTCTCACTGTCAGGAAGTTTCTCCTTAGTTCTAGGCTGTTTCTCTCCTTGATTAGTTTCCATCCGTTGCTTCTTGTCCTGCCTTCAGGCGCTTTGGAAAATAGCTTGACTCCCTCTTCTTTGGGGCAGCCCCTGAGATACTGGAACACGGCTATCCTGTCCCCCCTCGTCCTTCTCTTCATTAAACTAGACATACCCAATTCCAGCAACCGTTCCTTATATGTTTTAGGCTCCAGTCCCCTAATCAACTTTGTTGCTCTTCTCTGCACTCTTTCCAGAGTCTGGCTGATGATCTTAACTGGGGCTTATTTTTTGGAATGGGGCTTATATGACGAACATCCTGAAAAATCATGTTAGGGCTTATTTTCCAGATGGTTCTTATTTTGGGGGAAACACCATATACAGGTAGTCCTCGACTTACAACAGTTCATTTAGTGATCGTTCAAAGTTACAGCGGCACTGAAAAAAAATTAAGTGACTTACGACCGCATTTCTCACTTATGACCTTTACAGGGATTCCCCCACAATCAGGTGATCAAAATTCAGATGTTTGGCAACTGGTTCATATTTATGACGGTTGCTGTGTCCCAAGATCACGTGATCATCCCCTTTTGCGACCTCCTGACAAGCCAGGTCAATGGGGAAACCAGATTCACTTAACAACCATGTTGCTCATTTAACAACTGCAGTGATTGACTTAACAACCTGTGGCTAGAAAGTTCGTAAAATGGGGCTTAACAAATGGAATGGAATAGATATTGGAATGGAATAGAATAGAGCAGAATAGAATATAGAATAGAACAGAACAGGACAGAACAGAATATAGAACAGAATATTGAACAGAACAGAATAGAGCTGGAAGGGACTTTGGAGGTCTTCTAGTCCAGCCCCCTGCTCAAGCAGGTGGACCTATACCATCTCAGACAGGTGATAGTCCAGTCTCTTTTTTAAAACTTCCAGCGATAGAGCGTCCATGATTTCTGGTGGCAAGCTGTTCCACTGGTTGATTGTCCTCACTGTCAGGAAGTTTCTCCTTAATTCCAGGTTGCTTCTGTCCTTGATCAGTTTCCAACCATTGTTTCTCGTCCTTCCCTCTGGTGAACAACCTGGCCCCCTCTGCCTTGTGGCAGCCCCTCAGATACTGGAATACTTCTATCATGTCTCCCCTGTTTTGTCTTTTCTTTAGACTGGCCAAACCCAAGTCCCGCAGCCATTCTTCGTACGTTTTGGTCTCCAGGCCTTGGATCATCTTAGTTGCTCTTCTCTTCCCAAGCCCAAAATCTCGATTGCTAAACAAGACACTTAGCACCTCATTGTACGACTTTTTTGCTCTAGTTGTTAAATGAGTCACTGCAGTGCCTTTAGGAAAATCACCTCATTGCAAACAGTGGCTTTGCTTAATGACTGTCGATTCACACAACAACGTTGAGTCACTTAATGACCACTGCAATAAAAGGTCATTAATTTGTCCAGTCATACAGTCATACGACTGTTAAATGAATCACACAGTCCTTGTGCGAATCACCCTGTTGAGAACAATGGGTTTGCTTAATGACCTGCATTCACGTAACACTGATGGTGAATTCTGGGAGTTGAAGTCCACTAGTCTTAAAGTTGCCACACTTCGACACGCCCTAGATCAGGGGTAGGCAACCTTGGCTCTTTTATGACTCGTGGACTTCAACTCCCAGAATTCCTGAGCCAGCCATGCTGAGGGGAAAGGGAGAGGTTTCCAAGCTGAGCCATGCTGGCTCAGGAATTCTGGGAGTTGAAGTCCACAAGTCATAAAAGGGCCAAGTTTGAAGACCCCTGCTCTTAATCTTCGTTCTAGGCCAGGGCTAGGCAACCTTGGCTCTTTTATGACTCGTGGACTTCAACTCCCAGAATTCCTGAGCCATTATGGTTCAGCTTGGAAACCTCTCCATTTCTCCTCAGCGTGGCTGGCTCAGGAATTCTGGGAGTTGAAGTCCACGAGTCATAAAAGAGCCAAGGTTGCCTACCCCTATCTTAGGACGAAAATTAAGAGCAGGGGTTTTCACATTTGCCCCTTTTATGACTCGTGGACTTCAACTCCCAGAATTCCTGAGCCAGCCATGCTGAGGGGAAAGGGAGAGGTTTCCAAGCTGAGCCATGCTGGCTCAGGAATTCTGGGAGTTGAAGTCCACAAGTCATAAAAGGGCCAAGTTTGAAGACCCCTGTCTTAATCTATGTTCTAGGCCAGGGCTAGGCAACCTTGGCTCTTTTATGACTCGTGGCCTTCAACTCCCAGAATTCCTGAGCCAGCATGGCTCAGCTTGGAAACCTCTCCCCTTCCCCTCAGTGTGGCTGGCTCAGGAATTCTGGGAGTTGAAGTCCACGAGTCATAAAAGGGCCAAGGTTGCCTACCCCTGCCTGGATGAAAGAATTGCCTGGATGAAAGAATTGCTTGGAGAAAACCTTTTACAAACCTAGAAATGCTTTAAACAACCCACACCAGGAAATTCGCTTTCAAGGCGCATCACACATCCCCATCGTTTTGTGTTTGTGTTACTGCTTCTACTCCAGGGCTCTCTCTTGTGCAATAATGCAAAAGGTAGTTTTAATTTTGACGGGCCAATCAACTTACAAGTCTGGGATTTTTTGGGTGATTTCTCACAAGCCAACCACTTAAAGCCAGCTCTGTTTGGCTTGAAGGCATGAGTTCATTCCCAACCGGTTAAACATTTGCCACTTCGGTTTTTCATAACAAGTCCCAGAAAAGAATTTTTCAAACGTTGCAATTTGCGCATTAGAAACGTTCACTCAACAAGGTATATAATACAGATAGTCCTCGGCTTACAACCGCACTTGAGCCCAAAATTCCTGTCGCTCGTTGAAATATTTGCTAATTGAATTCTGCCCCATTTGACGACCTTTCTTGCCACGGTTGTTAAGTGAATCACTGTGGTTGTTAAGTGAGTCACACAGTTGTTAAGTGAATCTGGCTTGCCCATGGACTTTGCTTGTCAGAAGGCCGCAAAAGGGGATCGCGTGACCCCCGGGACACTGCAACCGTCACGAGTACTTGCCAGCAGCCAAGCATCCGAATTTTGATCACGTGACCACGGGGATGCTGCAATGATCGTTGATGTGAAAAACATTCATAAGTCTGGGTGTGCAGTTAATGAGTAGCCTGGCTTGGTCGCTCAACAGTGAGGCCCTGGTGAAGCGGGCACAGCAGTGCCTGCATTTTCTGCGTCGCATGAGAAAAGCACATCTTCCTTCCCCTGTCCTGACCACTTTCTACAGAAGGATGATGGAGAGCATCCTGTCATATAGCATCACAGTCTGGTTTGGAAGCACCACTGCTTCAGACAGGAAGGCGGTGCAGAGAGTGTTGAGGACGGCAGAAAAGATCATTGGCAGTTCCCTCCCTCCCATCCAGGAGATAGCACAGAAGCGTTGCGTGAGCAGGGTCCACAAGATTATCTGGGACACTACACACCCTCTTCACGACCTGTTTTCCTTGTTACCTTCTGGGAGGAGGGGGCTTCGTGGTATCCGAAGCAGAACATCCAGATTCAGTCCCAGTTTTGTTCCATACAATATTAACCTTGTGAACTCTCAAGCTTCCTCCTTCCGTTATATATTCAAGATGGACAGTGTTTAATACTTATTTGTTATGTATATGTAGGGGTGTGGGTCTATACATATGGTATATATATTATGCTAGGTGTGTGTCATGTATGTGTTTCACTTTGAGAGCGGGCAACTAAATTTCATTTTTGATGTGTGCCGTTGTGCCCACAGTAAAAAAAATGACAATAAAGTCTATCTTATCTTATCTTTTATCTTATCTTTTATCTTATCTTATCTAAGTCACTTTTTGCAGTGCCGTTATGACTTTGAACGGTCACTAAATGAACAGTTCTCAGTCAAGAACTGCCTGCATTTGACCATTTACGGAAGAGTAAGTGGGACTTTGAAGAAGAGGAGAGGATGAGCCTTTGAACTTAATGTTGGAGAAGGCTCCTACAAAGACTATGGACAACCAAGGAAAGCATGCACAGTTTTATTGCGCTGAGGTAACCCAGGAGTAAATACAGAAAACAGTGGTCTGTATTAAATGGTGGTTCATATTACACTATCTACAAATATACGCTAGGAACAAGATACATACACGTGGTGATTCAGCAAACTCCAATACACAGCAATTACAGCAGGAAACGGACAAAAGTATATATCTACTGATACACATACATAACACATATATACACATGCTATATACATACATATATATACCTACCCCCCACATACATACATACATACATACATACATACATATATCTGTCTCTAATTACGTTAAAAATTCGAATCCTGGGTGATGCCATGTAGTAAAAACAAATAAATAAGAACACCAGGATAATATCAAACTAGGATTTGCTTAATAAAAATGCTGAGCTTTCATCGGCCAGCATTGTCGACATCATCAGAGCATAGAAACAAGTCAATGGGAGTTCCCTTTTTATAACGCCAGCCGATTTTGATGAAAGCTCAGCATTTTTATTAAACAAATCCTAGTTTGATATTATCCTGGTGTTCGTATTTATTTGTGTGTATATATATATATATACACACACACATACATATATTAATCACTGTCCATTTTTAATCCATGTAAACAAACAATACAATAAACAATAAAAACACATCCATGACTGAAACAGACATTTGGATAAGAGTTAAATCAACCTAAAAGAAAGTATACTTTTAATTTTTATTTTTTTTTGATAGCGTTTGAAACCTAAAGATTTAAGGAACCAAACTTGGGAGATGGAAGGGAAATCTAAAAAGCCAAAGATAACTTACCGGGGGCCGATTTTGGGAGAACATCCTTGTAAATCAACCATAGGTTTGTGATTTTAGGCAAGGTCACCACCTCTCCAGTTTGGGGAACCCACGTTCTGGGGGTAACCTGGGGAGAATAAGATGGTTACCTGGTTAAATTGGAAGCGTTGGTTATCTTATCCTGGTCCCACGTCAGAAATTACGGGCGTCTCAGCCATGTTTAGATGGGTGAACTACGACTCCCAGAATTCCCTCAGCGAGCATGCTGGCTGGGGGGATTCTGGGAGTTGAAGTCCACCTGTCTTAAAACTTGCCAAGGTTGAGAAACACTGAATTTTAGCACATTTTAAGTACAAACCTGTAAGCAAAACCTTAGCAGTCTAGAAATGGCAGACCAGATTTTTCAAAACCATGCGCACATTATTCCAGCAGTTATAAAATGCGCCATGATTTGACTATCCTCATCTATTTATTTTACACCCAATTTATTTTACACCACCCAGTGGCCTCGAAGCAAGGTGGGCGGCAAACAAATTAGTAAGAAATAAAGAAATCCACAAGTCCCGTATCGGTGAGCAATGTTATTCTTCGACTGTGAGAATAACAAGAGATTCATGAGGACTATCACCATGGAAAGCCTTCTCTTCCAGACATTTCTCTGCTCCTTTCCAAAGTAGGAGTCATCACTGCTTGTAGGAAGCCATTCTACAGCCCTAACCAAATTCTACGTGACTCTGGTTTATTAGTTCCATTCCCTTCTTTACAATCGTGGCTTAATTTAAGGGTAGCAATAAGGAACCCACAGTGGGGGAAAATGTAAAAACTGTACTTTAAATCACTGAAACATGCTCTACTTTTTAAAAGCAACAAAACAACCCACAGGATCCACAGCTCCTCCTGCCAGAGCCCCCAAAATATTAACAAGAGACACCCCTCCTCCAGTAATCTACATTGTGTAAACCGAGTTCTATACCAATTACAGGCTGTCCTCATTGTACAACTATTCATTGAGTGACTAAAAGGGCTGAATAAAATGACTTATGGCCAGTCCTTACACTTACGACCACCGCAGCATCCCCACCATAACGTTATCAAAATTTGGGCGCTTGGCAACCGGCATGCATTTATGACACTTGCAAGCATCCTGCGGTCACGTATTCACCACGTATGATCTTCCCAGCCAGCTTCCAACCAGCAAACTAATAATAATAATAATAATAATAATAATAATAATAATAATAATAATAAAGTTGGAAGGGACCTTGGAGGTCATCTAGTCCAACCCCCTGCTCAGGCAGGAAACCCTGTACCATTTTGGACAAATGGCTGTCCAGTCTCTTCTTAAAAACTTCCAGTGTTGGAACATTCACCGCTTCTGGAGGCAGGTAGTTCCACTGGTTAATTGTTCTAACTGTCAATGGGGGGAAGCTGGGTTCACTTAACGATGGCACGATTCACTTAACGACTGCAGTGGTTGGCTTAACAACCAAGCCCCCTCCCCCCCAAAAAGGATGCAAAATCGAACGAGACCCATTTAACAACCCAACTCGCTTAGGGACAGAAATTTGGATCCCAACTGTGGTCGTAAGCCGAGGACCACCCTCCAAAGACTTCCGGAAAGCCACCCAACTAGAGATTTTTATTTTTTTTTGCACAAACTGATAAATATCCAAAGCTTGAGAGCCGCTGTAAACCATTTGACCCCGTGAAGGCCCTTCATAGACAGAGAGGATATTTGCTGTCTGTTCAGAAGGAAATTACAGGGTGAACAAGGCCGCCTCTGGGCATGTCAAGGGCGTTTCCCCCCCCCTCCTGCTTCCAATTCCCAGGCAGACTTCAGGAAGCATAAATTTCCTTTTTAACACATGTGCAACTGGGGGGGGGGGGAGAAAGGAGCTACAATTCAGCCCCTCCCCTTTATTCCTCCAGGGTCACGAAGAATAAGGGCCTCCCACCACCACCATCACCACGGACCCCACGTGGCTCTTTCCACTTTTTTTTTTTTTCGTTTTACGTCACACACCATTCCCTCTTTCCAGCTGTCCTTACATGCGCCCCTCGATTAACTTTAATGTCCCCCAAGTTATGGCCTGCTTTGCAGGTAAAGATATAAAAATCTCCCAGCTGCAGCCTTTCCTGACTACCCCCCCTCCTTCCCCGATTCCCCTGTATCCCAGCCAGCTTTATCAGGAAGGATGTGCAAAACTGAAACGGGGGGGGGGGGGCTTCCTGATCTAATAGGCCCCTCCGGGGGAAGGAAGGCTGGGGGGGGCATGTATACTGAAAGACCCTCAAGCCAGGATTGCCAGCAGGGGTTTCCTTACAAAAAAACAACCAACCCCACAATAAATCAGTGTTAAACTCAAATTATTTTCACCTATTTATTGACTATGTGAAGTTACAAGCAGTCACCTATAGATAAAATGTACAGGCAGTCCTCCCAAAATTTCTGTTGCTAAGGGAGACGAAGTGAGTTTTGCCTCATTTTACGACTTTGCTTGCCACGCTTGTTAAGGGAATCGCTACCAGGGGTTCAATTAGTGAACACGGTTGTTAAGTGAATCTGGCTTCTCCCCATTGGCTTTGCTTGTCAGAAGGTCGCAAAAGGGGACGAAGTGACCCCGGGACACGGTAACCATCATAAATGTGAGTCCCGGGACACGGTAACCTTCATAAATGTGAGTCGGTTGCCAAGCGTCTGAATTTTGATGACGTGACCGTGGGGATGCTGCAACGGTCGTGCGAAAACCGAACCTAAGTCACTTTTTTCAGTGCCGTTGTAACTTGGAACGGTCACTAAATGAACCGTTTTAAGTCGAGGACTACCTGCGATGTGTGGAAAAACTCAGATTCCAATGCATTTTAAAATAAAGAAAACTAGAAGATAGGGGTTGGAAAAACCCATATGGTTGTGTGTTTTTTTTTAAAATAACAACGGTAATCTTGGTACCAGCTTCGAAATTTGAGGTGCATTGACAAATCCAGGGAAACCGAATGAAAGATAAACTGCCTCTGCATCTGGAGTCTCCATCTAGTAGGCAAGACTTCCAACAACTGGAAACTTCACATCTGCATGTGCTTCTGGAGGTTTAATGGGTTGCCTTCTTACTCTTTCCCAGTTTAGAAAAAAGACACCCATGACATCACACAACTCATACAGCATCTTAAAAGTAAAGTGGGCTGTATTCACGCAACAGGCCACCGTTAATTATGGTTAATTTTCTCTTGGATGTTGAGCAAACCCCTAAACAAACCAAGACATTCTTTAAACACACGTAGACTTAAGAAAAGTTCATTTCTCTATTGTGTGAATGCACCCAAACCTCCAATCTAACCGCGTTGAGGGCAACTGATGCTAGTCCTGGCTTCAGAAAGTGTGCAGACCCCTAATTAAGATTTAATCTTACCCAGTGGGTTTTTGGCAAGCTAGATTAGCAATGTTTTCTCCGAAGTTCTTGCAAACTGTTGTACAACATCAAACGAAATACTCTCCATTCTCTCTCACTCTCTCTACAGATTTTGAATAAAGGATTTTAAAACCTGCCTGGGGACCCCCCCCCCCTCAACACCCATCCCATCCCTATGGGTGGGAAGCTAGAACTGGCTCATTCAGGAGCCACGGAAAAAGCACTCCGCACATGTTCAGGGTGGTCTATCCATTGTGCCACGAGGCAAGAAAGGAGAGGGGGGGGGAAAGAAATAAAAATAAAATAAAAATACGGAGCTGGGCAAGATCTCAAGGACTCGGAAATGTTTGCTCCCCCCGGAGCTGGCAGCCCTGCTTCCCAGAGGGGGAAAGAAAAAAACCACTGGATCTTAACTGGAGATGAGCACAGAGGAAAAACAGGGGCAAACTAACACTAATCACAGTTTAATACGTGGGGTATTTGGCCAGGAAGGTGAGCTGCACGAGATAAAACGGGGGGGGGGGGAGGAGGATTTTAAACCCCCCCAGATGCCTCTTTGTATTAAGGAATACAGGAACAGCAAACCCCCCCCTCTCCACATGCACCCCCACCCCACCCGAGCGCCCCAATTAACAATCGCAACCCGCTCTTTTCCCACGAATGAGGAACTCGGCTCTTCTCCGGCTTAGAAAGCCCCCCCCCTTTTTTTAATTTTTTTTAAAAAAAGCACCAAGAAAGTCCCGGGTACAAAATCGCCCCCCCCCTCATCCACCCACCCACCCCGGATTTCTCCCAGCCTTAACAATAGTCCGGCCCCGCAGCAGCAGCAGCAGGTAAAGCAAGAGTAGATCCGCCAAGCAGGAAAGAGATCGAACCTAAATCTCACCGCCCCGTTAAAAAGCGCTGCACCCCCTACCACCACCCACCTACCCACCCACCCCCTTGGAGAGACGGACCCAGGAGGAGGCAGGGAGAGAAGATCTACCTCCACCGCGCGCGAGAAACAACTCACCCAGGCGCAGGAAGGGAGAGCGTGGGCGGGGTGGGCTCCGGGTCAGGGCTGCCCTGCCGTGTTTGCAAGAGGGAGAAAAAGAGAGAGAGAGAGAGAGAGAGGGACACCCCCCCCTTTCAACGCCCCTTCTTCCTTTCCTCGCTCTTTCTCTCTTTCTCTCTCCCTCTTTCCTTCTCTCTCTCTCTCTCTCTCTCCCTCCCCCCTCCCCTCCCACCCGCGGCAGCTTTGCGGGGGAGAAGCGATCAATGGAACGCCCGCCAGCTCCACGTGGGGTCTGCCGCTTTCTCTTTCGCCACAGTCGAACGCGCCGCAGCCAATCAGAGCGCCGGGAAGAGAGAGAGAGAGAGAGAGAAAGAGAGAGAAAGCGCGGGGGGGGGGCGGAGGAGGAGAAGAAAGGGAAGGCAAGGGAAGAAATAAATAAGGCGCTCGCGGCCCACGTGGGGGAAGGACCAAAAAAAAAAAAAAAAAAAG